>NC_058080.1:641519652-641819652 GCF_014858855.1 Bufo gargarizans | reverse complement strand
CATCATATCACCCAAAGAACACCATCCCCACAATGAAACATGGTGGTGGCCGCATCATGCTGTGAGGATGTTTTTCAGCAGCTGGGACTGGGAAACTGGTCAGAGGTGAGGGAAACATGGACAGGGATATTCTTGAGAAAAACCTGTACCACTCTATGCGTGATTTGAGGGTACGACGGAGGTTCATCTTCCAGCAGGACAATGACCCCAAACACACTGCTACAGCAACACTTGAGTGGTTTAAAGGTAAACATATAAATGTGTTGCAATGGCCTAGTCAAAGCCCAGATCTCAATCCAGTAGAAAATCTGTGGTCAGACTTAAAGATTGCTGTTCACAAGCACAAACCATCAAATTGTAAGGAGCAGAATCAGTATTGCAAGGAGGAATGGGCAAAACCGCCTGTGGTAAGATGTGGCAACTACTCATAGAGACTTATCCAAAGCGACTTGGAGCTGTGATTGCAGCAAAAGGTGGCTCTACTAAGTATTGACTTTAGGGGGGTGAATAGTTATGCTTATTGACTTTCTGTTATTTTGTCCTATTAGTTGTATGCTTTACAATTAACCAATTTAAAAGGTCTAAGTTGTGGGCATGTTCTACAAATTAAATGAGGCAAATCCTCAAACAATCCATGTTAATTCCAGGGGGTGAGGCAACAAAAAAAAAGAACGAAGTCAAGAGGGGTGAATACTTTTGCTTAGCACTGTATACATTATAAAGTGTTGTCAAAACATACAAAAGTTAGTTATTTACGTATGTACCTTTTTCGGACAGGATTCTTTTAATTAAACGGGGCTGTCTTCTCCATGTCTGACCAGTTTTTTTTATAATGGCCAGACGGTGGTGTTTGCGACTCATTTGGCGCCACATTTCATAGGCCAACTCCCGCACAATCCTCTGTTTCTCGGCGTGGGACCGGGTGCGGTCGTATCCACGACCCAATATCTGCTGCAAGAGAAAAATGCAAGCATATAATCCCTATTTTTAACAATAATAGTATTGAAAATAATTTACTCAAGTAAACTGAAAAAAGTATTTAATGCTTTGAGGTGGAAATATTAGATTTAGGCCGCCTGCACACAGGCGTGTTTTTTCAAAACTAAGGACCGTACAAACCCGTCCTGCCATCCTATAGAGTGGACAAGCACACGGCGTTATTGGTTGCAATGACGACGTGCGCTTCCGGACACCACCGCTGTACTGTGAAACACTTGTATGATCTATACAAGTGTATTACTGTACAGTGGTGGCGGCAATAAGCGCATGGCGTCATAGCGAGTTAGAAACCAGGACGGCAGGACGGGTTTGTACAGTCCATAGTTCTGAAAAAACACTCCAGTATGCATGTGGCCTTACTGTTACTGTTAGAAGATGGGATTGTATTACGACTGTATGTGGGTGGGGTCTGAGCTATCAGATACTGTCGAGCTAAGCAGGGATGTACCTGTCTAGTGAAGTGATGGTACAGTATGGGGTGTACAGCTGGTTCGCCTCCCTGGGATGCACCCTGGGTAACTCTAAATGAACCAGCAAATACTGACGGTCTGACAAAGAAAGCTTCTCCCGAGTCCTGACCAACAGGATACAAACTATAATCTATAGACTCTGTGTGTGTGTGCACAGTATATAGTGTGTGTCTGTGTGTGTGCGGTATATAGTGTGTGTGCGGTATATAGTGTGTGTACGGAATATAGTGTGTGTGCGGCATGACAATGGATGTGCAATGTGCATGTTAAATCTATTTCTCTGCTGTCCATACAAATATGTTACTAACATAGTGGGTGTGATGTTACAGGAATACTAAGTGCAAAAATCAAGAATATCTAGTAAGATCTTATAAAATATGAAGTTTTGTGCTCTTAAGAAAAATTAGAATCGCAGAAGTTCGCACTGGCGATTTTTTTTATAACACTTTTTATGCATATAAAGCGATTGTTCAGACATGCAGGTGAAATGTAATCAAATACACTACTTTAATGTAAGATTACTTACAGTCACCAGGAGTTCTTCCTCTTCCTCCTTGAACTTCGCTCCATCCATCGCATCAATCTAATTGCTAGTCGGTGCAAACCAGTTGCTGTAGGACATGCCCTCAGAACGCATGTGCTCTTGCGATTAATACTTTGCCGAAATTTCGATAAAAAAAAGAATGCTTGTCGATCGCAAATTCGCTTAATACTTCTGGTATGTCAGTGTCCATGTTGTCAGTATGTGTGTGCATCTACTAAGTATTTTGTGGCTGCAAATATGACCTAGAGAGCGTTCGAGCAATCGCATTCACGAACCGTCCCATCAGATAGTATCACACATAGTGATGGATGAACGTCTGCAGAGTCGTGTGTCTAAACCTATTGTGTTTGATACTGTCTGCTGAGCTGCGTATCTAATCCTATCATGTGTGATACTGCCTGCTGAGCTATTTAGCTAATCCTACCATGTGTGATACTGTCTGCAGAGTCGTGTATCTAAGCCTATTGTGTGTGATACTGCCCGCAGAGTTGTGTATCTAATCCTATTCTGTGTGATACTGTCTGCTGAGCTGTGTATCTAATTCTACCATGTGTGATACTGTCTGCTGAGCTGTGTATCTAATTCTACCATGTGTGATACTGTCTGCAGAGTCGTGTGTCTAAGCCTATTGTGTTTGATTCTGTCCGCTGAGCTGTGTATCTGATCCTATCATATGTGATACTTTCTTCTGAGGTGCGTATCGAATCCTATCATGTGTGATAATGCCTGCTGAGCTGCGTATCTAATCCTACCATGTGTGCTACTATTTGCTGAGCTGTGTATCTAATCCTTTCATGTGTGATACTGTCTGCTGAGCTGTGTTTCTAAGGCTACTTTCACACTCGCGTTTTGTATCTGCACAGACAGATCCGCACCAATAATGCAAACGCTTGTATCAATTAATAACGGGTCCGTTTGCATTATTCATAAAAAAAAAAAAAAAGTCAAAACTGATAGTTCTTTTTCAATTGCACCATATTGTGTCAGTGAAAAACAGATCCGTCCCCATTGACTTACATTGTAAGTCTAGACGGATCCGTTTGGCTCGGCAGAGTCAGACGGTCATCAAAATGCTGCAAGCTGCATTTTAGTGACCGTCTAAAAAACACAACAGAGACCAAACGCAGACAAATTGATGCATTCTGAACGGATCCTTATCCATTCAGAATGCATTGGGGCTGAACTGATCCGTTTTTGGCCACTTGTGAGATCCATTTCAGGGCTCTCACAAGCGGACCCAGAAATGCCCGTGTGAAAGTAGCCTAATTCTGTTCTGTGTGATACTGTCTGCTGAGCTGTGTATCTAATCCTATTAGGTGTGATACTGTCTATGAAGCTATTATATGTATGTGTATAGAGTGTGAAACTGTCTGCTGACCTGTGTTTTTAATCCTACATTGTGTGATATTGTTTGTATCTGTATAGTGTTATACAGATACAGAGATAAGGAGCTCTGCTTTGTGTACATACTGTACACTCCAGCCACTGCTGAGAAAAGAGAGGTGGGGGAGGTGCTGATGGATTTCAGTCCCTGTATTTTCCTGTCTTGTGGATAATGCCTGATAACTAGGGTTAAGCGAACCCAAACTGTAATGTTCGGGTTCGTACCGAACTTTAGGATTTTTGGAACTCGGACCCGAACATTTCAGTAAAAGTGCAGAGCAGCCAATCAACAAGCGTTTAACTATGTGCCCTTAGAAGTCATCACAGTCATGCCTACTAATGGCATGGCTATGATTGGCCAGTGCAGCATGTCACCCAGCCTCTATATAAGCTGGAGTCACGTAGCGCTGCACGTCACTCTGCTGTTATTAGTGTAGGGAGAGGATGCTGCTGCTGTGAGGGAGAGAATAGGAAAGAAACTTTAAATCAGAACTGCAATTGAACTCAGCGATCTACATAGATTTAGTTGTGTGGGTGCAGTGCACAATCTTTTTTACCCTGCCCTGATCCCAGTGACAGAGAATTTTTTTTTTATCTGTCTGTTAGTTAGGTGGGCGGCGGCCATTTTATGCAATCTCAGTGCAACAGCACAGCATATGTGCTTTAGTGACATTGAAATCAAAGCTTGAAATACTGCAATAATAATCTGAGTTAAAAAAAAAAAAAATCCTACATCTGGTGCCTTTGCAGCATTAGTCAGTGTGACATTTAAGCTAGAAATACATCTAGAATTTTCTGGGTTTTAAAAAACACCCTTTTTGGGCAAAATACTTACATTTGAAATTCAAGCTTTATATACTGCTGTCATAAACTGTTAGTAAAAAAACTACCCATTTTGGGCAAAGTACTTAATATTGCAGTGCTTGCTGCATCTGTTATTGCTAAAAACAAGTTTGAAATACTTCAATAATGTTCTGGCTTTGGAAAAAACACCCATTTTTGACAAAAACACCTATTTAGGGAAAAAAAATCTTAATTTTGCAGCCTTTGCTGCATATGTCATTGTGAAATACACGCGTTAGATACTGTTTTTCTATTCTTTTATGGGAAAAAAACACCCATTTTGGGCAAGATCCTAAATTTGAGAAATATGATTAGAGCGTCAAATAAGGGACGTGGCCCTGGTCGTGGTGCTGCTGGTGGAGCTCCTGTTGCAGGGAGAGGACGTGGCCGATCTGTGCCAGCTACACGCACAAGTAAAACACCTTCCTCAGGTACGAGTAGGTGACAGAACCTTCAGCGGTATTTGGTCGGGCCTAATGTGGCTCTACGAATGGTGATGCCAGAACAAGTACAGGCGATAGTAGATTTGGTTGCAGACAGTGCCTCCAGGTCCCTCACATTGTCTCCCACCCAGTCTCCTGCTGAAAGATCAGAGTTGGCACCTGCAGCCAATGTCCATCAGTCTTTCACCTCACCCCCTTGCAAATCAGCCAAGCAGTCTGAGCCCCAAGTCATGCAGCAGTCTCTTCTGCTTTTTGATGACTTTGTTAGCAGGGTTTCCCAGGGACGATGCCCAACCACTTATCTTTCAAGAGGAGTACATGGGAGGAACATAGCAGCACGTCTCGGATGATGACGAAACACAGGTGTCAACTGCTGGGGCTTTCAAAAGTGTGCAGACCGACAAGGAGGGCAGGGGTGAAGACTGGGTGGAAGATGATGTGGAGGACGATGAGGTCCTCGACCCCACATGGAATCAAGGTCATGCGAATGACCTGTGTAGTTCGGAGGATGAGGCGGCGGTCGCACAGAGCCACCAGCACAGCAGAAGAGGGAGCAGGGTGCAAAAGCGGAGCGGCCGTCCCCTAAACAGTACGCCTGCTACTGCCCACCGCAGCAAGGGACCGAGCACACCAAAGCCAGCTCCTTGGCGTGGCAGTTCTTCAGACAATGTGCTGACGACAAGACACGAGTGAGCACAGCCTGCATGACCAGGCATCTAAGTGCAAAGCACGAGCTACAGTGGAGTAGAGACGTCAAAAACCAAGAAAGGTCTCTGGCTCCTCCTGCTTCCTCTTCTGCTGCAGTCTCAGCCTCTTCATACACCTCTGGAGTAACAGTGCTACCTGCCACCTCGCAAACAGAGGATTGGCCAGCAAAACCACCATCTGAGTCACCAAGCATCTCCACAATGTCCCACGGAAGCGTTCAGCTCTCCATCTCCCAAACACTGGAACGGAGAGAAAGTACATCCCTACCCACCTGCGATTTCTGGCCCTGAATGTCAGCATTTCAAAATTACTGGCCTTTGAAAGACTGTCATTCCGACTGGTGGAGACGGAGAGTTTTAAAAGTCTTATGGTGGTGGCTGTCCCACAGTACGTCGTGCCCAACTGTCACTACTTTTCCAGGCGTGCCATCCCTTCCCTGCACAACCAAGTAGGGGACAAAATCAGGTGTGCACTGCGCAACGCCATCTGTGGCAAGGTGCACCTCACTACGGATACGTGGACCAGTAAGCATGGTGAGGGATGTTATATCTCCATAACAGCACACTGGGTAAATGCAGTGGCGGCTGGGACTAAGGTGGATAGAAGTTTGGCACATGTCCTTCCACCACCGAGGATTGCAGGGCACTTTAGTTTGCCTCCTGTTGCCTCCTCCTTCTACTCCACTTCCTCATCCTCATCTTCTACCGGCTCCTAATCAGCGTAACACCTTCACCGCCAAATTCAGCACAGCCAGGGGTAAATGACAGCAGGCAGTTTTACAACGTATCTGTTTTGGGGACAAACCCCACACCGCGGAGAAGCTGTGGACGGGCCTTGAACAACAGACCAATGAGTGGTTGGTTCCAGTGAGCCTCAAGCCCGGCCTGGTGGTGTGCGATAATGGACGAAATCTCGTAGCATCTCTAGGACTAGCCGGTTTGACGCACATCCCTTGCCTGGCGCATGTGCTGAATTTGGTGGGGCCGAGATTCCTTAAAAATTACCCCGATATGTCAGAGCTGCAGCATAAAGTGCGGGCCGTCTGTGCGCGCTTTCGGTGTTCTCACCCTGTTGCTGCTCGCCTGTCAGCGCTGCAGCGTAACTTCAGCCTTCCCGCTCACCGCCTCATATGCGACATGCCTACAAGGTGAAACTCCACCTTGCACATGCTGGCCAGACTGTGCGAGCAGCAGCAGACGATAGTGGAGTTTCACCTGCAGCACGCCACGGGTGAGTCGATCTGCAGAACAGCACTACTTCACCACCAATGACTGGGCCTGGGGCGAGACCTGTGTTCCTTGTTGCACTGTTTTGAGTACTCCACCAACATAGCCAGTGCCGATAATGCTGTTCTCAGCGTTACTATCCCACTCCTATGCCTCCTTGAAAAAAATGCTGCTGGCGATGATTGAAGAGGAAGTGGCACAGGAGGAGGAGGAGGAAGAGGGATCATTTCATAGGGTTTCCGGCCAGTCATTCACAAGTGGCTCCGAGGGTGGGTTCCTGCATCCACAAACACCAGGTACACAATTGTCCAGCCAGGGCACAGTTCTGGAGAATGATGAGGTGGAGGATGAGAAGAAGGAGGAACATGTTCACAGCAGGATGGCACCCAGACCAGCTCATGGCCATCACTGGTGCATGGCTGGGGGGATACAGAGGACACAGACGATACAACTCCCATAGAGGACAGCTTTCGTTGCCTCTGGGCAGCCTGGCACACATGAGTAAATAACATAAATCAAGTTTTTTTTTTTTTTTGTATTTGTACGTATTTTATGTCATTTTACTAATTTGTCTGTAACATTTTCCGGTAATATTCACAAATTTTTGGGTCTGATATACCCCTGCTCTACCTAGTAGACAGGTCACATTATTTCACAAATTTTTCTGTTACATTCTTGAGTGACATTTTACCATTGTTGCCGTGAATAAACCCCTGCTCTGCATAGGTGACAGGGACCGAATTTTTTATTATTTTTTTAAATATCATCTGTTCCATTGATGGGTGGTGACATTAACCCATTTCTGGTGATGAAAAACCCCTGCTCTGCATAGGTGACAGGGAATTACATTTGTCTTTAATTGGCCCTTTCATTCGATCCTTCCGCTTTAATAACTTGTCCCACATTTCAGCTCGATCACATTGCAGCCATTGACCTCCTTGGATGTAGTATCCCTTTCTCACTCTCCCTCTCCGGCGTGGAACCCTGATTCGCCGATAACCGTGATCAACATGGTAGGCTTAGAAAAGAACATCGAAAGTTGATAGAGAACATATCCTAATGGATGGTGGATGTCACGGGGACATGCGATCAGGCAGACATTATCTGGAGTCAACAGAGCGGCAGCATGTCCACTCCTGTCTAATGTTTCCAAATCCAAAATACCCCAGTGACATTCCCTATAATTTTTTATTAATCATTCCAATAACAGGTCATCTTAAGTGTCCTGTATTGTTATTTATCGTCACTACCTCCCCGAGTTGGGAGTGGGTAATTGCCGCGCGCCCCCTCCTTTCCTTCAATTCTTCTGTTTTAATAGCTTCTCTCACATCTCCGCTCAATAACAATTAAATTTAATCCATTGATCTCCCTCGGATGTGGTCTCTCTTTCTCACGTTCCCTCTACGGCGTGGAACCCTGATTCGCTGCTAACCGTTATCAACATGGTAGGCGCAGAAAAGAACATTGATAGTTGATAGAGCAGATATCCAATTGGATCGTGAACATCACGGGGATGTGCGACATGGTGGGGCAATATGTTTGACTGATTGTTCTTCCCCCTGCAACTTCTGGGTCTCCAAATTGGGTACAAGGCCTGAACTTGCCCTTTTACGCCTTGGAGGTGCTGACCTGCCCTGCAGCCACAGGTTATATTTCGCAATGTTTTGGGGTGTACCCTAATTTAAAAAAAAATAAAATAAATTTAAAACCAAAAAGCAGTGTAGGCTACCTTCTCCTCCTTCACCGCCGCTTCCACCTACACATCCATCGCCTCCTCAACCTACTACTCCATATGGACCTCGTCCTCCTAGATCAAAATTATAATTTTTTATTTTTTCATATTTAAAGTCATTTCCCTATCCACATTTGTTTGCAGAGCACTTGCCATGCTCGTAACCACATTTTGATGCCATTTGCAGCCCTCTAGCCCTTTCCATGACATTTTTACAGCCATTCGGGTACCGAACTTGAACTTTTTTTGTGAAGTTTGGCCGAACCCGAACATCCAGGTGTCCGCTCAACTCTACTGATAACAAGTTAAATAAGTTATAGAAGCCCATTCATGTTGCAATTGGAAAACATAACACAAAACATTCTTATTGTCTTGGGTCCCTGAGGCGGTGCCTATTTTAAGAAAAAAAATTATATAGCCAAAAGGTATAAAAAAAAATTACTTTACAATCAGAAGTATGAAATACAACTTCAGGACTGTGAGTGATTTGACCCTTTCCCAACCTAATCTATATGGGGAGGAGCAAATGGCATTAGTGTTTGCTCCTCCCAATAGTATGAAGGAGATCACTACATGTAATAGCAGCGGTCTTGTTCAATAACGATTCCCAAGTAATAATATTACCATAGTGCCCTCAGTATTTATAATGCCGCCCCTGCAGGTCCCCATGTAGTTCTAATACCCTCTGCAGTTATAACTTCCCTGTACTGCGCCCTGTATTAGAATGCCCCCTGAAGTGTCATATATATATACATATATATATTTAATGCTCCTCCGTTTCCACCAGTTGTGCCAGTATATAATCCTCTTTCGACCTCCCTCCTCATATTGCGTGCTTTGCCAATAAATATATATTGACCACCTTGTATTGCCAATAGAGAATTTGACCTGCAAAACATACATGAATAGGACAGGTTCTATATTCTTGGGGGGGGGGGGGGGCACAGAACAGACATTCAGATGCAGGCAGCACATGGTGTTGTCCACATCTTTTTTGCCCCCACTGAAATGAATGGGTCCTCAAAAAATGTTGATCGAATGCAGACCAAAAATATGGTCATGTGAAAGCACTAAGGCTAAATACACAGAAAGATTTTTGGATGAGGATTTGAAGCAGACCTGCCTACAGAAATAGATTGGAAAGGAATTAGAAGTTACAGTAAAGGAAGGATTTATATTTCTGGCTTTGGCTGAAAATCGGCTGTGTTTAACCCTGGTATATTAGCATTTAGCATTATAGCTTCTCCCAAATTTCCCATCATCTAAGTGTCCAGGACTCATATTTATTTACTGCTTATGACCAGGTTCCAGTCTCCATGCCCTGTCTCTTTATTAGCTGTTTGTTTGCTCTGACTATTCACCATTGTATTCAGCTGTTCTTTGATTAGTCCCTGATTAAGTTAAATCCAGACCCTCCTCTATTGTTCTCACCTAGAAGTGTAAATGTAAGGCTTTAGTTCTTCTGAGACATTGGTCTTCATCCAAAAAGCAAACTTCCTAATTGCATAAAATTTAAATTATACCAGAATTGTAACTAATGAAATATACACTGCAAACAATGTGTCTGCTTTCCACAACTATTACCCTTATTTTCCTGCACTGCCGAAAACCCCTGCACCCAGCAAGGAACTTCTTATTTCTCCCTCCATCTGACCTCCTGCTCATATCTGTTCCTTAACATTTAACCTTCCTCTCTAGAGGGAATTGTAAGAATGATAGAGACAGAAAAACCTGGGAATGTAAAATGAGCCACTTTATCACACATAATAGGATTAGATACGAAGCTCCGCAGGCAGTATCACACATAATAGGGTTAGATACACAGCTCAGCAGAAAGTATCACGCATGACAGGATTAGATACACAGCTCAGCATAAAGTATCAGACATAATAGGGTTAGATACCCAGCTCAGTAGGCAGTATCACACATGATAGGAGCATATACACAGCTCAGCAGGCAGTATCACACACACACACACACACACACAATAGGCTTAGATACAAGACTCTGCAGACAGTATCGCACATGGTAGGATTAGATACACAGCAGAGCAGAAAGCACACAAGGTAGAATTACAGAAGTACATGGCTCCGCAGACATTATCACACATAATATTTTGATTTTGGATTTAGTGTTACTTTATTCTCATGTGTTTGACTATCGCACATTTAATATTCTCAATAGATCTCTCCAAATCTAGTTAGGTCTGCCACTAAATATCTCATATTTGAGGCTAGCTTCTCTGCAGCTTAAGCAATAAGCTAAATGTGGAGCATTCACCGCCCAGTGGTTGTGATGTGTATTGCAGCTTTTTAGAGTTTAGTTACAGTCTCGCGATATGATGTTGTTTTGCTGTCAGGACAAAATTGACACCACTTCCAGTTTGGAGATCAGGTAAGAGAGGATGCATCTGGTATTTATTTGACATCTATTTGTACTGGCCTCCAGTAAAATTGATATCCAATGACCGTCTAATATACCTCCAGCCACATATTCACTTTATGCTTTCTGTCGGGTGAATGCCTAATTTTTGGGGCCTGTACTCCAATTGCCTAAAATAAAAAAATTTCTAGGCTCCAGCAGGCCACATTTTTGACAGTTTCCCCATAAGACTCATGAAAATGGCCCCTGATTAAAATACATATGTTTTTGTGGGCATGTTTGCCATTGACCCCCTCTGGTATGTCACTGTCCATGTTGTGGGACTATTTGTGCACTTCTTGTAAGTATTTGGTGGCTGCAATAATGACCTAAAGGTTTTTCAGGTTCGCCTGCCATTAAAGTGAATGTGGCCCGCAGCAAACTTGCGGTTCGCAAACATTTGATCGCGTTCGTGAATCGTCCCGGCTAATGTTCATCCATCACTAGTGGCCTATTTAATTATAGAAAGAAAAAAAATTATACGCACTTCACTGGTGCAGTTATTTGAGGGAAATTCACGGACAATCAATTTGCCATGCCCTTTGTGCCGGAGAAAGTGTATTATTAAATTACATTTTAAGCAACACTTTAGGAAGTTGAGAAATTTTTGCCTTCTGTTCTATATTCCCTATAAATGAATAGACGAAGCAGCCACTCTGTTGCCTCCTCATACTGCTGCCACCTTCACAATCTCTCGTCATCGTGCCATTCTCTGGCCCCCTCATGCTGCTGCCATCTCCGCAATCTCTCGTCGTCGTGCCACTCTGTGGCCTCCTCATGCTGCTGCCACCTCCACACTGTCACCTTGTCACTCTGGTCTTCTGATGCTGCCACCACTTCCACACTCTGTCATTGCACCACCCTGTTGCCTCCTCCTGATGCTGCTGTCGCCACCACCTCCACACTCTGTCATTCTGCCACTCTGTGGCCTATTACTGATGCTGACGCCACCTCTAGACTCTGTAATTGTGCCACTCTGGCCTCCTCATACTGCTGCCACCTCCACACTATGTCACCTTGCTGCTCTGTGGCTTCTTAATGCTGCCGCCACCTCAACACTATGTCACCTTGCCACTCTGTGGTCTCCTGATGCTGCTGCTACCTCCACACTGTCATTGTGCCACCCTGTGGCCTCCTCCTGATGCTGCTGCCGCCGCTACCTCCCCTCCACACTCTGTTATTGTGCCACTCTATGGCCTCCTACTGATGGTACTGCTGCCGCCACCTCCAGACTCTGTCATTGTGCCACTATGTGGCCTCCTCATACTGCTGCCACCTCCACACTCTGCCATTGTGCCTCTTGGTGGCCTACTCCTGATGCTGCTACTGCCACCTCCAGACTCTCTCGTTGAGTCAATCGGTGGCTTCCTCATACTGCTGCCACCTCCACACTCGGTCATTGTGCCACTCGGTGGCCTCCTCATACTGCTGCAAGCTGCAGACTCTGTCATTCTGCCACTCGGTGGCCTTCTCCTGATGCTGCTGCCGCCACCTCCAGACTGTCATTGTGCTACTATGTGACCTCCTGATGCTGCCGCCACCTCCAGACCCTGTCATTGGGCCACTCTGTGGTCTCCTCATGCTGTTCCCACTTCATGACTAGGACATCATCATTTGCTTGACCCTTCTTCTGATCTGTCAGAAGGAAGGAGAAATGAGACGCACAACGGATCCTGTCTGTGTAGCAGCTTGTATGATCCTATCAGAATTGGCTTATGATTTGGTAGCCAGAAGGTGGAGTGGGTACAAAACACAGAAGACATGCAAATATTCCATTCACGTGTCATCTCTGTTTTAGATCCAATCCTGTTTTTTGGCATTAGCAATACTGATGGATTATTGAGCAAATGCTGACCAAGTGAAGGCGTATGCTCCACAGACAGGGTTCTTTATTTTTTTTGTGGGTTATTGTTCTGACAGATCAGAGGATGGGCAAATGAATCAGTGACGTCAACACAAACTTACTGCTAACCCTCTCCACTCTGTCAGGGAGGCTTTACTTGTATAAGCGTTTAATATAACAGGTTCTGATAACATCTATATGGAATCAGCTGGCGACGGTGTAAAAGGAGTGCGCTTCTTCTTGGTATTAACAATGACCTGTAAGGTTTAGTTCATACTTAATTTATTTGGTCAGTTTTGGCCCCGTGACTGCCCTAATAAGTGAAGTGTGCAGTGATGCTAAGAGTGACACCTGTCACCTGCATGTCATACGGACTCGCAGTATTATTTCACTACCACAGCAGACTCCTTATGAGTGTTACTACAAGGCACAGTGTTCTACACCACTATAAAGGCTCTCTCAGCAGCCAGGAAATAGCAGTTTTTTAATGCAATTCGCTGCAAATTAAAAAAAAAAAATCCCGAAAAATTTGGCAAACCAAATTTTTTCAAACTTCGCTCATCTCTACTGACAACCATAAGCCAGTTGAAAGCTTTTTATTCACCCACAAAATTTGACTTAACTCATCCTTTTACTTAACAGTGGGAATAACTTCAAACTAAGTGACATGACCTGTGACCCTGCTGTGCGCCAGTGTTATAACAAACACTGATGATTTACAGAGACATGCATAACATATTGATTACTTGATTTGATTTTGTAATATCTACAACTACTAACATTCTCACCACACCATGGCTGACATCATGGATACCTCTATCCTGCACTCACTGATTAAACATAGAGCAGGGTGATATAGCAGACCTCCATTGTGTAGCTGATCACATGGATGCCATACGAGGTCAACAGCCTTTCAAGACTGTGATGCTTTTGGATAACTGATTGAGCTTCCATCAGAGGCACAGTGCTTAGCCTTTATACACCTGGTGATCTCTTCCAGCCATGGCATTTAATGATATCTACAAATTTTGCACACCATCAATGCTGAATGTCTATCTGGCTGTAAACTGTTTCCCAGGGAAGAGATTTGTAAAGCACAGGAAGAGGACAGAGTCTGATGTATAGCATTATCCTGTGTGCTGTCTGTGTCAAACAGGGACCTAAGGAGAGGAGATTGGTTTAGAGCGGCAGAGTCAGTGTGAGATGTAGCAAATTTACTAGTGACGTGCATCTGCATAGGAGTTAAATGAAATGTGTTACCATTTTTTTCCATTAATAGCAGATAGCAACAAATGTCCTTCTTTTCTAATGTTTTTATTTTCTGGTTACAGATTTGTGTATTCTATTTCCTGAACATGAGTATGTGGGCGGCCATCTTGCCTGAGCTGTTCTTAACCAGTGATGAGCGGCAGGGGCAATATTCGAATTCGCAATATGTCACCAATATATGGGCAAATATTTATCATATATTCGCGAATTCGAGAATTCGTGATCTCCCGTCATTATTTTTTTGATTGAGAAAATCATCAATCTGAAAATTTACGATAAAAATTTGTGATACGAAAATTTGCGATCAACACTACTCCTAAAGTCAAAGATATTGCAGCCTTCTCATTGGCCACAAGCAAGAAGCAGTAAGGGATCATGGGTACTGATGAAAAAAATAAATAAAAAAATCTAGAATTTTTGCAATTTACAAAGATTTAGCACTATATTCTAGATATTCGCGAATTCTCGAAGTGCCAATATTTGTGATAAAAATTTGCAATTAGAATATTCGCGATCAGCACTATTCTTAACAACATTCAGAAAACATTGAGAAAATTGCTTTATGGCAGCCGCATTGGTTATAGTCACAATGGACAGGAGGGCTGGCGCAAAGCATTGAAATTAAAGGGATTCTGTCACCTCCCCTAACCCAAAATCAGATTTTAAAGCAGCCATGCAGCACAGCTTACCTTGATTAGGCTGTGCTCTTCTATCTTGTAATCCGTCCAGTAGTTTATGTGAAAATCAACTTTTATGGTTATGCAAATTAGCCCTGAATGTGCCCAGAGGGGCGTTTTGTTCCTCTTAGAGAGCCCAGTACCGCCCCTCTTACAGTGCCCAGCCCGCCTTCCTTGTACTTTCTAACCGCCCCCAGCCTCCCACAGCCTCTCCTCCCTCTCCTCCCCCTCCCTCACGGCCGAACGAACTCTCGCACAGGCGCAGTACCCACTGAGGGCTGCGCCAGTGCGATCTGCAGGAGACTGAGGGCAGGAGCTTCATCCTCGTCACTGGGCATGCGCCGAGCATAGACAGTCGCAAGGAAAGCGGGCTGGGCACTGTAAGAGGGGCGTTACTGGGCTCACTAAGGGGAACAAAACGCCCCTCTGGGCACCTTCAGGGCTAATTTGCATAACCATAAAAGTCGATTTTCACATAAACTACTGGACGGATTACAAGATAGAAGAGCACAGCCTATTCAAGGTAAGCTGTGCTGCATGACTGCTTTAAAATCCGATTTTGGGTTAGGGGAGGTGACAGAATCCCTTTAACTTCTGTGGGAGAGTTTTCTAGGCTGTGCAGAGGTCAGGAGGGAGGAGATCAGCTTTGACAATCACCTATTGTGAATGGTGGAGCCTAATTTTTTTTTTAATTTGAAGTATTCAAAATGTGTACAATCATGAGAGAAGCAGGAATCGTACATAGTCAATACTCAATTGTACAAGGTAAATGATTGATATAAACCGTAACAGAGAAGTGAAACTGGATCCTGTCTTTTACCTATACACAGAGGTCATATCATTACAGGCAGGATTAGAATGACAGATAAACAGGTAACTCCAGTAAGGTGATCTGTACATATCAAGGTTTGGCACCTATTAGGATTAGTGGCTAGAAACTTCACGATTTTATAGTGTTTCATCGATATTGATATGAAAAAAAAAAAAAATTATATATATACAGACGTGGACAAAATTGTTGGTACCCTTTGGTCAATGAAAGAAAAAGTCACAATGGTCACAGAAATAACTTTAATCTGACAAAAGTAATAATAAATTAAAATTCTATAAATGTTAACCAATGAAAGTCAGACATTGTTTTTCAACCATGCTTCAACAGAATTATGTAAAAAAATAAACTCATGAAACAGGCATGGACAAAAATGATGGTACCCCTAGAAAACACAGAACATAATGTGACCAAAGGGACATGTTAATTCAAGGTGTGTCCACTAATTAGCATCACAGGTGTCTACAACCTTGTAATCAGCCATTGGGCCTATATATATGGCTCCAGGTAATCACTGTGTTGTTTGGTGATATGGTGTGTACCACACTCGACATGGACCAGAGGAAGCAAAGGAAAGAGCTGTCTCAAGAGATCAGAAAGAAAATTATAGACAAGCATGTTAAAGGTAAAGGCTATAAGACCATCTCCAAGCAACTAGATGTTCCTGTGAGTACAGTTGCACATATTATTCATAAGTTTAAGATCCATGGGACTGTAGCCAACCTCCCTGGACGTGGCCGCAGGAGGAAAATTGATGACAAATCTAAGAGACGGATAATCCGAATGGTAACAAAAGAGCCTAGAAAGACTTCTAAAGAGATTCAAGGTGAACTTCATGCTCAAGGAACATCAGTGTCAGATCGCACCATCCGTCGTTGTTTGAGCCAAAGTGGACTACATGGGAGACGACCAAGGAGGACACCATTGTTGAAAACGAATCATAAAAAAGCAAGACTGGAATATGCCAAACTACATGTTGACAAGCCACAAAGCTTCTGGGAGAATGTCCTGTGGACAGATGAGACAAAAATCGAAGTTTTTGCCAAGGCACATCAGCTGTATGTTCACAGACGAAAAAATGAAGCATATCAAGAAAAGAACACTGTCCCTACTGTGAAACATGGAGGAGGCTCTGTTATGTTCTGGGGCTGCTTTGCTGCGTCTGGCACAGGGTGTCTTGAATCTGTGCAGGGTACAATGAAATCTCAAGACTATCAAGGAATTCTAGAGAGAAATGTACTAGCCAGTGTCAGAAAGCTTGGTCTCAGTCGCAGGTCATGGGTCTTGCAACAGGACAATGACCCAAAACACACCGCTAAAAACACCCAAGAATGGCTAAGAGGAAAAAATTGGACTATTCTAAAGTGGCCTTCTATGAGCCCTGACCTCAATCCTATTGAGCATCTTTGGAAGGAGCTGAAACATGCAGTCTGGAAAAGGCACCCTTCAAACCGGACACAACTGGAGCAGTTTGCTCATGAGGAGTGGGCCAAAATACCTGCTGAGAGGTGCAGATGTCTCATTGACAGTTACAGGAAGCGTTTGATTGCAGTGATTGCCTCAAAAGGTTGCGCAACAAAATATTAAGTTAGGGGTACCATCATTTTTGTCCATGCCTGTTTCATGAGTTTATTTTTTTACATAATTCTGTTGAAGCATGGTTGAAAAACAATGTCTGACTTTCATTGGTTAACATTTATAGAATTTTAATTTATTATTACTTTTGTCAGATTAAAGTTATTTCTGTGACCATTGTGACTTTTTCTTTCATTGACCAAAGGGTACCAACAATTTTGTCCACGTCTGTATATATATATATATATATATATATATATATATAATAAGGCTGTTAGCAGCCTGCATTTGTGGGAGGGGCGTCTGGCTATTTATCCCCCCTACCTGCCGCTCAGCCAGGCGCCCGAGCCTCACGCATACCTGCAGTATACCTCCACTTCCGACCCGAGTCCTTGCTTCCGGTATCCCGTGCGCTCGCACTATCCCGGGCGCACGCACCGCCGACGTCCGGACTGCCGCTCGCCAGGCTATCAAGTAATCAGGGGCACAGCTGGCTCCGCTCTAGCTGTGCCTCACGCCTGGCCTCTGGCCCCTGGAGGTTTGAGTTAGGGGCTGCTCTTCCCCGGCATGATCCGCACGCATGTCGGGGAAGCGGCATCTGGTTTGAGCTGCTCTGCCGGTCACACGCCGACACGATTTGGGGAATCATAATTGAGTCTCATTTTAGGTTGGCAGTTTGCGCTTCACTTGCACCATTCAGGAACTTACCGGTTTGCCCCCTGCTGGTGCACGCTTTGTTCACCGCCCCCCCCCCCCCCGGCATGTTGCGCTCGCACGAGTGCGGGCGGCAGGGTTGGGGGAGCGGCATGCTAGTCAGGGAACCGCCGGTCACATGCCGGCTCAGCATGAGAGCCTATGGTGATAAAATTAGTGTCAGAGGTTGTTTGTGCATGTAACCATGCTTTTTGCACGCCTTTAATTCTGGTTTTGGGATGCAGGTTGGCCTCCCGCTTTAGGAGGGGCGCAGTTTATTGGGGTTCCCTGCCAAATCACCTGGGGCTCTGTACGTTTAATTTCAAAGCTTACCTGCCCTGCATCACTATACCTGAATTAGCGATTCGCATGCTTTCACTTTTTCGGTCTCAGGAAACAGTGGTTTTCTCGTTTTCTGGTTCAAATCTGCTTCTGTCTCCTGGTCTTTACGTATGGCCGGGGTCCCCTGGCCCCCCCGGGATCTCAGTGCCTCCCGGATCGCCCAGGTTGTCAGTTTTTCCTGGATCGCCCAGGTTGTCAATGTTCCTGGATCACCCAGGTTGTCGGGGTCCCTGGTTCGCCCGGGTTGTCAGGTTCCCTGGATCGCCCAGGTTGTCAGGGTCCCTGGATCGCCCAGGTTGTCAGGGTCCCTGGATCGCCCAGGTTGTCAGGGTCCCTGGATCGCCCAGGTTGTCAGGGTCCCTGGATCGCCCAGGTTGTCAGGGTCCCTGGATCGCCCAGGTTGTCAGGGTCCCTGGATCGCCCAGGTTGTCAGGGTCCCTGGATCGCCCAGGTTGTCAGGGTCCCTGGATCGCCCAGGTTGTCAGGGTCCCTGGATCGCCCAGGTTGTCAGGGTCCCTGGATCGCCCAGGTTGTCAGGGTCCCTGGATCGCCCAGGTTGTCAGGGTCCCTGGATCGCCCAGGTTGTCAGGGTCCCCGGATCGCCCAGGTGGTCAGCGTCCCCGGATCGCCCAGGTGGTCAGCGTCCCCGGATCGCCCAGGTGGTCAGCGTCCCCGGATCGCTCAGGTTGTCAGCGTCCCCGGATCGCTCAGGTTGTCAGCGTTCCCGGATCGCTCAGGTTGTCAGCGTTCCCGGATCGCTCAGGTTGTCAGCGTTCCCGGATCGCTCAGGTTGTCAGCGTTCCCGGATCGCTCAGGTGGTCAGCGTTCCTGGATCGCCCAGGTTCTGTCTTCGTTTTCTAAAGCCACCCTTCGGGGTATTCAAAAGGAGGGGAAGGGGTCCGTGAGCCATAGGCAACCTGTCTCCGGTAAATTGTTCAGGGATCTTTTTTCGTCATTGGATGGTAATCCTTTTTGGGCCCTTCACTAACCTGATTTGGAAAGCGGCCATGTATCTCACCTTTTATGGATTCCTCCGGCCCGGTGAGGTTCTGGCGGGTTCAAATCGCCATAACCATCCTCTGAAGCAGCATCTGTTATGGGGCCAGGGCCATTACACTCCCCTGCTACCTTCCACCAAAACCATTCAGACGGGACCCCCTTCTGAGGTAAATTCTATCCCACGCTGAACGATTGGTGCCCAGTTCAGGTGCTGCATCAACTGCTAGCCCTCATCCAAGGTTCATCACCAGATATCCCGCTCCTGCCACACGCAGGCAAGCTTCTCAGCACCCTCAGTTTATATCTTTCGTCCGTGCCCTCGCCCAGGGTCTAGGCTATGACCCCAAGGTAAATTCAGGCCACTCATGTCGCTAGGGGCAGACTCCGCTGCTTCTCGGCATCAGGTGCCAGCTCATGTCATCCGGTCCATGGGGCGGTGGCGGCCCTCCTGCTTCACTAGGTATATACCCAATCCTCGAGTAGAGATATCTCGTGCCTTTCGATCACTGGCTTTGTAGTTTGCAAAAAGTGTTGTACCTAACTGATGTTTTTTGCCCCCTTTTTCACTGGTGTACCCGCGCCGTGGCTCCCGGCACAATTCAGCCACTATGTTCAGGGCAGGTGTTTCTGTGTGCGCCGACATTGTCCTAGCCCTGACCATAAATAATAAGGCTGTTAGCAGCCTGCATTTGTGGGAGGGGCGTCTGGCTATTTATCCCCCCTACCTGCCGCTCAGCCAGGCGCCCGAGCCTCACGCCCCTCCCTCCCGCCCTTTTTCTCTAAACTCCCTTCAGGTATGCCCCCTTTTTCACTGGTGTACCCGCGCCGTGGCTCCCGGCACAATTCAGCCACTATGTTCAGGGCAGGTGTTTCTGCGTGCGCCGACATTGTCCTAGCCCTGACCATAAATATATATATTTTTTTTATGTGTTAAACATAAAATGGTGATTTAAACAATAGTTCATTTTCTGATTGCACATTCCCTTTAAGTAAATAGCAGAAGACACCTAGTGTATGAACAAATAATTAACCAAGACATCAGAGGCTGTGTTGCTATAAGTGAGAGTATACGATTTAAATGACAAAAATACATGGTCTCAAAAGGCAGGAAATGCTCAACCCAAAATGCAGTTGTGCATTTATGCACGGGGAAGCAGATACTGCGCTTGTGGTCTGTTGCTAAGGGTGATCCCTAGCAAAAAATGCATACAGTGGAGGATGACCGCAGCAGACCACAAGTGCAATAGAGACATCCTACACCAGATGGTAAAATGAGTGGATGTGTAATGATATATCGAATAAATAGTGTGGGTATTCGCTCTCGTAGACAGGGTAAGCGGACAAGGTACAGAGGCATAAACAAGGTTGTAAATCAAAGTTCAGTGTTTATTCACACATAGAAAAAAACAAGCCAAAAGTTTTGGTGCCTGTTCCCACCACACAAAGTCCACAGTGAAAAAAGACTTTACTTGGTCAGCAGATGATTTTCACCCACAGTCCACAGCAGGCTTTAGAGGCCTGTTTCCCCAGCTTGCGGCTCTCACAAATAGATGGCCTGTGTCTCAAACCACAGACTCCTCAGCTCCTCTATCATGGAAGATAATCCACACCAGCTGAACATGCTGGCTGGGTTTTTATATCCCAGCCCAAAACCCGGCCTGGAAACGTGGGGAACAGCCACCCACCCTGCTCTTTGGCTGCTCCCAATAAGAACCGGCCCGGATCGGCTTTACAGCCATACTAACAGCTGAAGTGTCAGACTGCAACTTAAAACTGACACTTCAGGGAAAAATCCAGTTCTTACCTCTCCGAAGCCAGGAACCTCGGTGACACGTATCTTCCGTCAATGACTGCCCCTTGTTCCTTCATACATACCTCCCCCCTTTGTTCAACCCTGAGGGGGTGAACACTTGCCAGACAGTCTTGGCTGGGGTGAGCTTCCAGCTGAGGAAGACAATGGGATACTCCTCCCCGTCAACATCTTGAGACAGTACATCACCGAGACCTACCTCGGAGGCATCGGTCTGCACTATAAACTATAAAAGCGGAGAAAGCCTTTTCTACCTGCTCATTCCAGTGGATCATCACTGACTTGCGTCCCTTCAAAAGGCCTGTCAATGGTGTGGCGACTGTAGGAAAATTGGGGATAAACCTCATATAGTACCCCACCATACCCAGGAACGACTTTACTTTGCCTCAATTTTGTTCACCTGAGGTTTGATCATTCAGCGTCCAATTACATACATCAGGTACTTGGTCTCTTCTAACCCTATCGTGCACTTTTTTTGGTTAGCGGTTAAGCAGGCCTTCCTAAGGGAGTCCACTGCAGCCTGTACTTTAGGTAGGTGACTTTCCCAGTTGTTGCTATGGATAACGATATCGTCCAGGTACGCCGA
Organism: Bufo gargarizans; assembly: GCF_014858855.1. Lineage (NCBI taxonomy): Eukaryota > Metazoa > Chordata > Amphibia > Anura > Bufonidae > Bufo > Bufo gargarizans. The sequence continues at coordinate 641,798,260 of NC_058080.1, read as the reverse complement.
AGCGTATCGACGATGTGGACGGAGTACAATATCCATTAGCCTTTGAAACATGGTGGGAGCGCCATGTAGACCAAAGGGTAATACCTTGTATTGATACAGCCCCTCTGGCGTGACGAAAGCCGTTTTTTCTTTGGCAGCCTCCGTCAAGGGTACCTGCCAGTACCCTTTGGTGAGGTCCAACACAGAAAAATACCATATGCTCCCTAACCAGAGGTAACACTGTTTCCAACCATCTCTACATCTGGCTGACGTACTTTTTTGCGGGGTGGCTTGTTGTTCCCACGCCTCTTTGGCGACATCCAACAAACCGCGAGGGTGCCTGCCGTATAGCAGTTCGAAGGGCCTGAGATAGGAACATGAGATAGGGCAGAAGAAGGTTCCAGTCCCTCCCATCCTTAGACACCACTCTTTTCAAAATATTTTTTTAACGTCTGGTTAAACCTCACTACCAGGCCATCCGTTTGTGGCGGATGATACACGGATGTCCGTAACTGTTTTATGTGGAGCAACTTACAGAGTTCCTTCATGACCTTGGACATCAACGGGGTCGCTTGGTCAGTTAGAACCTCCTTAGGCAGACCCACTCAAGAAAACATCTCCATTAACTTCTTAGCTATGAGTTTGGCTGACGTATGATGCAGTGGCACCGCCTCTGGGTACCGTGTGGCGTAGTCGAGGACGACAAGGATGTGCTGGTGCCCTCTAGTTGACTTCGGTACTGGGCTTATGAGATCCATAGCGATCCGTTCGAATGGAACCTCAATAATCGGGAGAAGGACCAGAGGACTATGGAAATGTGGCTGGGGGCTGGTTATCTGGCAGGTTGGGCAAGACTTGCATATACTCTTCTACCTCTCTGAACACACTGGGCCAGTAGATCCACTGTAGAATCCGGTCCTGCATTTTCCGCTGGTCCAGGTGTCCCCCAAGAACATGGTGGGCTAAATCCAACACGAGCTTGTGATACGCCTTGGGCACCACAAGCTGTTCAATATGCTCACCGCGTAGTTGATTTACTCTGTACAGCATCTATCCTGTTGAACCACAAAACGGGGGAACATAGACTCGGCCCCCGGTTGTTGCGGCTCACCTTCAACCACTACTACATTTTCCCAGGCTTGAGATAGAGTCGGGTCCTGGTGCTGTGCTGTACCAAAATTATCTCCGGAGATGTTGAGGTCTGCCAACTCCGGACCCGGCGGCAAGTCCTCCACGTCTCCTACCATCACACTTAGTGGGGTTGTCTGCCCCTCCTCCACTGAAGTGGCGGTCACCCCTACCGCTGGCCATTCGGACTCAGGTTCCCGGTGTTCTGGTCTCTGATCGAGCCGGGCCACGCTGCTAGGGTTACATCTGTCTCATGTGTATTGGTGACTCTCGCCTTAGGCCATAGTGACAGGAAACCGGGGAAGTCTCTCCCAATTATTAATTCATAATGTAGCCCTGTGGCGACGGCCACCTCATGAGTCCACCTGCAGGCCACCGTTGATAGACAGACCAATGTGGTGGAATAGTCCTTCAAGTCCCCATGGATACAGACTACGCCGACCTTTCGGCCAGTATACTCGGCAGGCCGCACCAGGGCAGCTCTTACAAGGGATACCAGGCTCCCTGAATCCAGTAGTGCTACCGCCAGAGTGTCCCCCACTTCCACCTGGCACAGATGGCTATTGTCCATAGTCTCTGAGGTAGCCATAGTTGGTGTCCATGGGTTCCCCCCGATGGGGACAGTCGGCCCTTATGTGTCCAGGTTCCTGACAACGCCAGCAGACCACCGAGGTTGGATCTGCAGGAGGTACGTCCCGGGCCGGTCTAGCTGGCACCAGCAACCGGGTCTGGGGTGGAGATTTCAGGGGTTTGACTGGCCTCCTCCCAAAATAACCCCCCTGTAGATTTCTGGTGGCCTTGTAGCGCTCGACCAGGTCTACCATCTCCAAGGCATTACCCGGAGACACCTGGCCGATACAGTGCTGGAGAGGGTACGGCAAAGCCCTCCAGGACACATCCGCCAGCAGACGGTCCAGCATAGCAGTGGGAGTCAAAACGTCAGGCTGCAGCCATTTTTGCAACCGGTGTAATAGATCATAGTACTGTGGCCTGGCAGGTTCAGCCAGGTTAAATTCCCACTGATGCACCTGCTGGGTCCGGACCAACACATTCACCCCCAGTCTCGCCAGGATCTCACCTTTTGCGGTCAGGTCGTCAGCCGCTTGATCATCGGGAGATCAAAAAAAAACTTGCTGGGGAACGGAACGGAGCGACGACCTCAGCCCACTGGTCTTGGGGTAATTTCTCCCTCACAGCCACCTTTTCAAATACTGCCAGATAGGTCTCGATGTCATCCGAGGGGGTCATCTTAGGGATCGCCGCACGGACAGCTTTCTGGGCATCTTGGACGTTGTGGGACGCTCCTGCAGCTTGCAATGCCATCACATGTTGCAATAGTAGCTGGTTAGTTTTCTGCTGCTGCTTGTTAGCCTCCCGCTGCTGCAAGTTAGCCTCCACAAGGGCCTTCACGACTGCTTCTATTTTGTCAGGGGACACGGGTCACAACCTGGCCGGCTTGATATAAGACATTCACTAGTGCCAGGGAAAGCAAAAACTTTTCGGCCTTCAGGCCTGCCTCACTGCGTCTGCCCGCATCCAACACCAAATGTGGGGATTCGCTCTGGTAGACAGGTTAAGCGGGCGCAGTACAGAGGCAAAAATAAGGTTGTAAATCAAAGTTCAGTGTTTATTCACACATAGAAAAAAAACAAGCCAAAAGTAAGTGTTCAGTTTTGGTGCCTGTTCACATCACACAAAGTCCACAGTGCAAAAAGACTTCACCTGGTCAGCAGATAATTTTAACCCGCAGTCCGCAGCAGGCTTTAGAGGCCTGTTTCCCCAGCCTGCAACTCTCACAAATAGATGGCCTCAGTGTCTCAAACCACAGACTCCTCAGCTCCTCTGTCATGGAGGATAATCCACACTAGCTGAACGTACTGGCTGGGTTTTTATATCCCAGCCCAAAACTTGGCCTGGAACCGTGGGGAACAGCCACCCACCCTGCTCTTTGGCTGTTCCCAATAAGAACCGGCCCGGATCAGCTTTACAGCCATACTAACAGCTGGAGTGTCAGACTGCAACTTAAAACTGACACTTCACTGAAAATCCGGTTCTTACCTCACCAAGGTTCCTGGCCTCGGTGAAGTAAGAACCGGATTTTCCCTGAAGTGTCAGTTTTTCTTCCGTCAATGTATCTTCCGTCAATGGCGGCCCCTTGTTCCTTCTTACAATAGTTACAAGAATAGGTGCACTACTGTGTTGTATGCAAACAGTAACATCTGAAACCCTCACACTGATGTTAAAAATGAGACTTTAGCCAGTATATCCTTATATTAAGGACATACAGTACCTGAGCCCGCTCATCACGCCAAGGTTTCTCAAGTGGCACAGGACCTGACGCTAAACCTACCTGCACCATATGGGTAGTACCAGGAGCCAGTGGGCAAATTACAGCAGCGTAAGGTCCGTCTCACAGCAAACAGCTCCCAGTTCCCTCCAGTGTGACTAACCACACATACAATGGGAAGAGGCTTAGAGTCCCACCCATGGCTGGCTGATATGTTGCAGGCCTCACAGGTGCACTTAAATGCTACCTATGGATGATAATCAAGACGCATTTAGATTGGAATTTATACACCTCCACATATAAATATACAATTTAAATGACAAAAATACGTGGTCTCAAAAGGCAGGAAATTCTCAACCCCAAATGCAGTTGTGCATTTATGCTCGGGGGAGCAGATACTGCACTTGTAGTCTGTTGTTAAGGGCGATCCCCAGCAAAAAATGCATATAGTGGAGGATGCCTGCAGCAGACCACAAGTGCCACAGAGACATCCTACACCTTAATATAAGGATATACTGGCTAAAGTCTAATTTTAACATCAGTGTGAAAGTTTAGTCAGATGTTATGGTTTGCATCCACCACAGTAGTGCACCTATTCTTGTAACTATTTACAGAGTCTAAGTACTCTGTTGTGTAAATTCTAGAGACCTTAAGGAGGCACGCACCCCAGAACCAATGTGTTCTAAATTTGATCCAGATTAGTTATTGTACTGTTGCTCACTGTTGCTGAAGTGTTTGATGTAACCTTTTAAGGAGTCATGCAGTGATAAGTAAAGAAATTTTGCTTTGCCGGCTTAGTGCAAGTTTGATTTCTTATGACATCCTAAGCCAGTCCCATCATACTACACTATAGGTGCTAGTACCCCAGATGAGGAAAGCAAAACTACTCAAACATGTTGAGCAATTGAACAATTAAGTAAATATTGCAATATTATGCCAGTTAAAAACTATTAAGATAATTCATTATTAGCTAGAATGAGGTATAAGTGGCCGGTAGAGCTATAAAGAAGCGGGAAAGAATATTCTTCCTAATTTTGGTTAGTGCTATTCTTTTCATGCTTCGCCCCTTTTTTTCCCTGTCGTTATTGCGACATAGAAGGATTTTACTAGGTTAGCCTAAAATAATTTTGAATCGCCCACATTGTGTCTAAAAAAAATCAATATACAAATGAAGGTTACATTTTAGTTTTTTTAATTTTATATCAGTCATTAATTTACGTCCACTTAAATAACTACCCAAATGTTCTATCACATCTATACCAATAGTGTTTAAAAATAGTATTTAAAACTGATGGTGGGAGATCTGCAGGGGAGGAAGGTTATGCCTGTTTTAAATTGCCAGATTCCATCTAAAGCTAATTTGCAAAGGCTTTGCCATTTGATAGGCACCTAAGCAATGGATCAGTCCTGTCCTGATGTGCTTCATACTATATGCATATTCATTTATTTCCCGCAAAGTATGTATTAATTACAGCATTTCATATGCAATATTTTCAGTGGTGTTTTTTCTGCATCTTTCTTTTGTTCAAAAACACTACACTCAAATGTTATGTTGAAGTCTATAGTAAAATTTTTAAAAGTATATATAAATAACATTGATCTTTGTAGTTTTTGGCCCTTTTTTGTGGTCATTGGCATTTTTATTAAAACAAATGTATGGCATTTTGCTCCATAGGTTTCACTATATGACTTTATAGCATATGCCATGCATTGACAAAATTTCCCAAAATAAATAAAACCCCATAAACAGCATTAAAACACCAATATTTATATGTATTACAAAGCACTAAAAATAAATTGCCTGTAAAAGAGGCCATAAAACTCATGTTACATGCTGTATCATGACAACAGTTTACGCCCTTAGGCCTCATGTACACGACCGTTGTGTGCATCCGTGTCCGTTGTTCCGTTTTCTGTGATTTTCTGTGGACCCATTGACTTTTAATGGGTCCATTGAAAACTCGGAAAATGCACTGTTTGTCATGCGCGTCCGTTATCCGTGATTCCTGTCCGTCAAAAAAAAAAAGGACCTGTCCTATTTTTTTGATGGACAACGGTTCGCGCACACATTTGAAGTCAATGAGTCTGTAAAAAAAAACTGAGGCACACAAGATTCTCATCCGCGTCCGTGATCTGTGTCCATAGGCTACTTTCGCACAGACGGATCCGCAGATCCGTCTGCATAACAGCTTTTCAGATCTGAGTTTTCACATCGTGAAAACTCAGATCCGACAGTATATTCTAACACAGAGGTGTTCCCATGGTGATGGGGACACTTCAAGTTAGAATATAATAAGAACTGTGGACATAACTGCCCCCTGCTGCCTTGCAGCACCCGATCTCTTACAGGTGGCTGTGATCCGCACAATTAACCCCTCAGGTGCCGCACCTGAGGGGTTAATTGTGCATATCATAACCCCCTGTTAGAGATCGGGTGCTGCCAGGCAGCAGGGGGCAGACCCCCCCTCCCTCCCCAGTTTTAAATTCATTGGTGGCCAGTGCGGCCCTTCTATCTCCCCAGTATTAAATTCATTGGTGGCCAGTGCGGCCCCCCTCCCTCCCCTGTATTAAATTCATTGGTGGCCAGTGCGGCCTCCCCTCTCCCCCCCTAATTAAATTCACCCCCCCGATCATTGGTGGCAGCGGAGAGTTCCGATCGGAGTCCCAGTTTAATATCGCTGGGGCTTCGATTGGTTACCATGGCAACCAGGACGCTACTGCAGTCCTGGCTGCCATGGTTACTTAGCAATTTTAGAAGCATTATACTTTCCTGCGCTGTCTGTGACTGGCCGGGCACTCCTCCTACTGGTAAGTGACAGGTCTCTGCTATAAGCAATGCGCCGCACAGACCTTTCACTTACCAGTAGGAGGAGCGCCTGGCCGGTCACAGACAACGCAGGTAAGTATAATGCTTCTAAAATTGCTAAGTAACCATGGCAGCCAGGACTGCAGTAGCGTCCTGGTTGCCATGGTAACCGATCGGAGCCCCAGCGATTAAACTGGGACTTCGATCTGAACTTTCCGCTGCCACTAATGATGGGGGGTGATTTTAATTAGGGGGGGGGGAGAGGGGAGGACGCACTGGCCACTAATGAATTTAATACAGGTGAGGGAGCTTGTCTACGTTGGCTGTGGACAGGCGGCTGCGTATGTCTGTAATGACGCCCCCTGCCATGCTAAATACATGTTAAGACAATACACTGGCTGCAGGGCAGGCCAGCACCTCCAAGGCATAAAGGGCAAGCTCAGGCCATGTGGACAATTTGGAGACCCAGAAGTTGAATAGGGCAGAACCATCAGTCAGTACGTGTAGGCGTGTGCACAGGTACTGTTCCTCTATGTTCAAATACTGCCTCCTGCTAAGACGTTCCATATCAGCTGGTGGTGCCGGTTGTTGTGGCGAGGTGACAAAGCATTACCACATTTCGTCCATGCCGAGCCTGCCTTCTGAGGTTCTGGCGGTGACCCAGCTGCGTTGACGACCTCTTCCTCCTCCTCTGCCTTCGCCTTGTGCTTTCACTTATCAGTTAGGAATGCTCTTCGAAGCGCGTCTACCAGCGTGCGCCTGTAGTCGTGCATCTTCCTATCACGCTCCAGTGAGGGAGTTAAGGATGGCACGTTGTCTTTGTAACGGGGATCAAGCCGGGTGGCCACCCAGTAGTCTGCATAAGTTAAAATGTGGGCAATGTTCCTGTCATTGCGCAGGCACTGCAGCATGTAGTCGCTCATGTGTGCTAGGCTGCCCAGAGGTAAGGACAAGCTGTTCTTTGTGGGAGGTGTATCGTCTTTGTACTCCGTATCCCCCCAGCCACGCTCTAATGATGCCCACGAGCTGCGTTGGGTGCCACCCTGCTGTGAACATGGTTCTTCCTCCTCCTCCTCCTCATCCTCCAGAACTGTGCCCCCTGGCTGGCCAAATATGTACCTGGCCTCTGCTGGTGCAGGAACCCACCCTCTGAGCCACTTCTAAATGACTGGCCTGAAACCCTTTGAAATGACCCCTCTCCCTCCTCCTGTGTCACATCCCCTTCCATCATCGCCCTAAGTGTTTTCTCAAGGAGACATAGAAGTGGTATTGTAACGCTGATAACGGCGTCATCATCACTGGCCATGTTGGCGGAGTACTCGAAACAGCGCAACATGGCACTCTCATGGAGGCCCACTCATTGGTGGTGAAGTGGTGCTGTTCCACAGAGCGACTGACCCGTGCGTGCTGCTGCTGAAACTTCACTATCACCTGCTGCTGCTCACACAGTCTCTCTAGCATATGCAAGGTGGAGTTCCACCTGGTGGGCACGTCGCATATGAGGCGGTGAGCGGAAAGGCCGAAGAATAATGCCCTGCGATCCTTGTTGGTGGAAGGAAATGTGCCAAACCGCTATCCGCCTGGGGCCCAGCTGCCACTACATTTACCCACTGTGCAGTTAGGGAGATATAGCGTCCCTGCCCGTGCTTACTGGTCCACGTATCTGTGGTTAGGTGGACCTTGCCACAGATGGCGTTGCACAGTGCACACTTGATTTTATCCGCCATTTGGTTGTGCACGGAAGGGACCCACTCGCCTGGAGAAGCACTGGCGACTGGGAACGACGTACTGTGGGACAGCAACCTCCATCAGTTGTCTGAAGCAGTCTGTCTCCACCAGACGGAATGAAAGCATTTCAAAGGACAGTAGTTTAGAAATGCTGGCATTTAGGGCCAGGAATCGAGGGTACTTCCGCTTTCTCTCCAGGGTTTGGAGAGAGCTGAACGCTTTCGTGTGACATGGTGGAGATCCTTGGTGACGGAGGTGGTGGTGTTGGTGGCACATCCTCTGTTTGCTGGGCGGCAGGTGACAATGTTACTCCAGAGGTGGAAGAAGAGGCCGAGACAGCAGCAGAAGAGGGAGCAGGAGGAGCCTGAGCCCTTTCTTGGTTTTTAAGGTGCTTACTCCAGTGCAGCTTGTGTTTCGCATGTAGATGCCTGGTCATGCAGGTTGTGATCAGGTTCAGAATATTAATGCCTCGCTTCAGGCTCTGATGGCACAGCGTGCAAACCACTCGGGTCTTGTCGTCAGCATATTGTGTGAAGAACTACCATGCCAGGGAACTCCTTGGAGCTGGCTTTGGTGTACTTGGTCCCTGGGTGCGGTGGGCAGTAGCAGGCATACTGTCTTTGAGACGGCCACTCTGCTTTTGCACCCTGCTCTCTCTTTTGCTCTGCTGTTGGCTTGGTGTGACCACTGCCTCTGCCTCTGAACTATGAAAGTCACTGGCATGACCTTCAGTCCATGTGGGGTCTAGGACCTCATCGTCCTCCACATCATCTTCCACCCAGTCTCCCCCCCTTCCCTCCTTGTCGGTCTGCACACTGCAGAAAGCCGCAGCAGTTGGCACCTGTGTTTCGGCCTCATCAGAGAAGTGCGGTGGTATTCCCATGTCCTTATCCTGAAACATAAGTGGTTGGGCATCAGTGCATTCAATGTCTTCCACTTCTGGGGTAGGGCTATGTGCTTGGCCCTGGGAAATCCACATAGGCCCTGGCCCTGCCAGCAGAGTCTTTAAAAAACATAAGAGACTGCTGCATGACTTGGGGCTCAGACTGCTTGGCTGATTTGCAAGGAGGTGAGGTGAAAGACTGATGGACATGGGCTGCAGGTGCCAACTCTGAGCTTTCTGCAGAGGACTGGGTGGGAGATAAAGTGAAGGAACTTGATTCACTGTCAGCCACCCAATCTACTAGCACCTGTACTTGTTCTTGCCTCACCAGCTGTAGAGCGATATTGGGGCCTACCCAAAAACGCTGCAGGTTCTGGCGCCTATTCGCACCTGAGGAAGGTGTTTCACTTGGACGTGGAGCTGGCGCAGAACGGCCACATACTATCCCTGCAACAGGAGCTCCACCAACACCACCACGACCATGTACACGTCCCTTATTTGATGTTCTCCTCATTATTTGCGTTTAGCCACCAGGTGTCAATTAAACTGCCAATAGTCAACATTTAATTTCCTTAACAGTAAGGCAGTGCCTGTGTCATAAACAAAATACATTTCTTTAGATCACACAACAGTGTTAAAGAGCAATTGAATTCAATTCAAACCAACAATTTAACTGCAGAAGAAAACGGTTTAATTTGACTGTCAGAAACGCAGCGTACACCGAAAATGCGCCACCTACCACAAAACTAGTGTTTATTGCAAACAACTGTAGAAATGTAGTATTCCACAGGTAAATTCTAAAATAGCTAATGCTGCGTTGTACGCAAAAGTGCTCTGGGGCAATAGTACAGTGTTTTTTGGCAACCAACTGTGTAAATGCGGAGTACCACTGGTTACTTCACATGAAAGAAATACAGGGTAGGCCTCAGATCAGCTATATAGGCCAAAACCAGTGTTTATTGCAAACAACTGTAGAAATGCAGTTTTTCACTGCTTAATTATCAAATAGGTAATACTGCGTTGTACACAAAAGTGCTCTGGGGCACTAAAACAGTTTTTTGGGCAACCAACTATAGAAATGCAGTATTTCACTGCTTAATTATGAAATAGGTAATACTGTGCTGTATGCAAATGTGCACTGTGGCACTAAAACAAATTTTTTTGACAAACAACTGTAGAAATGCAGTATTTCACTGCTTAATTATAAAATAGGTAATACTGCGTTGTACGCAAAAGTGCTCTGGGGCAATAGTACAGTGTTTTTTGCCAGCCAACTGTGTACATGCGGAGTTCAACTGGTTACTTCACATGAAAGAAATACAGGGTAGGCCTCAGATCAGCTATATAGGCCAAAACCAGTGTATATTGCAAACAACTCTAGAAATGCCGTTTTTTACTGCTTAATTATCAAATAGGTAATACTGCGTTGTACGCAAAAGTGCTCTGGGGCACTAAAACACTTATTTGGGCAACCGACTATAGAAATGCAGTATTTCACTGCTTAAAGGATAACTGTTGTATTTTTATTTTTTTTGTTGTATTGGATTGTGGTGATTTTTTGGTAGTATTGGATTATGGCCTATTTAAACTTTTCACTGTGTATTCAATTACCCCTTAATTCCACATTTTTGTTCCCTGTACTGCCTACTTTTACCTGTGCTTAAAATACTGTTGCTAGGCATGGTCCGTCTATCTGTTGAAAGACGGAGCACGCAGCGGCAGCGTGCAGGGTCACATCACTGACAGCCAGGGACTGTAAGTAAATGATTAAAGCCAGGTCCAGGTCCACAGCTGATAACAGTGCCTGGGCTATGTGCACTTCTCCCTGTCCCTGCGCTTGGCAGACGCTCCCTCACTCAGCAGAGCTGGAGAAGTAGAGTTGAAGCAGCGCAGACCAGGGAAGGGAGATCTGCCATCTGCTCAGTGTATAAATGAAAGCAACATGTGGTGCAGGAGATTAACCCTTTAGGGGGGAGGGCTCTGGTTACTGACACTTTTGGGGGGCTATTGTTACTGGCTAGTGAGGGCAGGCGGGATTAGCCTCAGGGTAAGGGCAGTGGCGGCCATCTTAACTGAATAGTGAAATTGCAGTTTTATGCAGACTGGTTGCTAAGGGCTGAATCTTATTAAATATGTGGTAAGTCAGTCTAATAGTAACTGATTCTGGAATATAATGTTATTAGTAACTACATATATGAAAATTGAAATTACGGTCTAAAAGTGACAGTTATCCTTTAATTATGAAATAGGTAATACTGTGCTGTACACAAATGTGCACTGTGGCACTAAAACACTTTTATTTTGGCAACCAACTATAGAAATGCAGTATTTCACAGCTTAATTATGAAATAGGTAATACTGCGCTGTGCGCAAATGTGCACTGTGGCACTAAAACCCTTTTTTGGGCAACAAACTATAGAAATGCAGTATTTCACTGCTTAATTATAAAATAGGTATTAATACTGAGGTGTACGCAAAAGTGCACTGTGGCACTAAAACACTTTTTTTGGCAACCAACTAAAGAAATGCAGTATTTCACGGCTTAATTAAGAAATAGGTAATACTGCGCTGTACGCAAATGTGCACTGTGGCACTAGAACAGTTTTTTGGGCAAACAACTCTAGAAATGCAGTATTTCACTGCTTAATTATAAAACAGGTAATACTGCGCTGTACGCACATGTGCTCTCTAGCACACAAATGGTGCTTTTTTACAGCAGCAAGGTAACGGCACTACTTAATGTTTTTTTTGGACTGTCAGATATGCAGTGCCTGTGGCAGACAAATAAAAAAAAACTCGCTTTATGTCACAAAAATGTGTGACAGTCTGACAGACTAATGTAATTAAATAATTTTCAATGCCAGGTATGCACTGCCGGCTGTAGGGTACTTGACCTGCCAAAAAAGGGAATTTCACCTCCACTGAGCTACCAGAACAGAAGTAGACTAATGTCCCTGGCACACAGGCAGTTAACATGCAGTTTCAAGGTGACTGCATTTAACAAAATGGCCGCCAACGCCGACCTCACTAACAGATGGAATAAATATTCTTTTGGAGTATCACTGGACTCAGGGCTGGGTACAATATTGTAGCATAGCACCCTCAATTATCGCTGTAGTTTGCAGATTGTATAACACCAAAATTCTGCCCTAATCTGTCCATCACAGCAGCAGCTTTCCCTACACTGACAAGAGCAGAGTGATGTGCGGCGCTATGTGACTCCAGCTTATATAGAGGCTGGGTCACATGCTGCACTTGGCCAATCACATCCATGCCATTAGTAGGCATGGCTGTGATGGCCTCTTAGGGCAAAGTAGTTAAACAATTGTTGATTGGCTGCCCTGCAGCCTTTCAAAAAGCGCCAAGAGATCGCCGAACACCGAACCCAAACTTTTACGGAAATGTTCGGGTTCAGGTCCGGGTGCCAAAAATCGTAAAGTTCGGTAGTTGTCATGCCCCACTCTAACGATGTACAGAGCTCGGCTAGTATAGCAGCACAAGTTTAGTATTTGTTTTGGTGTCGTGCTGGATCTGCCTCTCATCAGGTGCACTGGGTGGAGTCATTAGTTTAAATGGCCTCCAGCTAAGTGCTCTGAGCGGATTATACTGATCATTGTGGTCTTGGAAGCTTGGAGGGAAGGTTGGCTGTCAGTTCCTGCTCTCTAAGATAAGTGTCATTTCTAGTTTGGTTGTTTGTGTCATCTATCCCATCCAGGTTCTGTGCGAGCAGGCTGCTCCTATTTCCCCACTTCACCATCTCAGGGAGTTCAGGGTTTTGTCAGCCCAAGCAGGAGGACACAGCACACCTGCCTTCAAGGTCTGCATGTGGGCTGAGCAGTGCAGGGAAAGAGGTCAGGGATGAGCTAGGAGGTGACCCTTCCCCTGTCTCTCGTCCAGAGCCTGGTTGGTGCGTTATCTGTTATACTGAGTGCACGTCCGCCGTGACAGTAGTTCGGTAAACTCTATAAAAGAACAATCACAGAAAATAACGCAATACACTAACATATGCAAACATTATATATGGATGAAGACGTCACTCTGATAAAATCTGAGACTCTCAGTCAATATATTTTAGTCAAAACACATCTGTGCCCACCTACCAGCGACAAGGTGGTCTCAGTCAGGCAGGACCTTCTCTAAAACTATCTATGCCATTGAGCATCTACATTCAGGAGAGCAGACCTTGGACATATAGTATACTGCTCCTAGTTACCTCTGTGTGCATCAAGCAACCAATGAGAGGAGGAGCATGCACAGCTATATGTACCACCTAATCAAGGTTGCCTGTGTAGTATACACTTGAAGGTACCTTCAAGTGTGAATGCTCTTCTATTTTATCTTGGAAGGTGACATTGATTAAGTTTAGAGTAGGTCCTGTCTGACTGAGACCACCTTGGCGCTGGTAGGTGGGCACATATATGTTTTGATCAAAATATATTGGCTGAGAGTCTCAGATTTTATAATATCAGAATGAGGGCTTAGTCCATATATAATGTTTGCATGTATTGTGTGCATTATTTTCTGTGATTGTTCTTTCATAAATGTAGCCATGCACATCTGCATATTCATTTATTACATCATACAGAATGTTGTTGTTTTTTATCTTTTTCTTTGATCTTTGTTTCTTCTGATGGATCAGACGAACAGAAAACAAAACTATGGCCTAAGACTGCATTGAGGAGTTATATAATAGAATGTAACATAGCTGGCACACCTAACTAAGGGCTTAAAGGGACACTGACAGGCCCAATAAGCATATTTAGCTATATATATATGACTGCACAGGTCTTCTAATGTGTATTAAAATCATATAAGTCTAACTCCTGTTCACCTTATAAATACAGTAAACTCATGTTTTTATAACCTGATAGAATTGTCTTCTTTCTGCCCAAGGAGCGGAATTTCAGCTTCACTTCTGCCCAGCCAGCCTCGCCCCAACTGTCGTTTTGAAGCGCCGCCCAGCTCATCAATATTCACTTCGCTGGGCGGCTTCTGCTGTCCCCGACGTTCCGAGATCCCATAGCTTTCTACTGGGCATGCGCGGGAAGGTCGGGGACAGCAGAAGCTGCCCAGCGAAGTGAATATTGATGAGCTGGGCGGCGCTTCAAAACAGCGGTTGCGGCTGGCTGGGCGCAAGTGAAGCTGAAACGCCGCCCCTTGGGCAGAAAGAAGACGATTCTATCAGGTTATAAAACATGAGTTTACTGTATTTAGAAGGTGGACAGGAGTTAGACTTATATGATTTTAATACACATTAGAAGACCTGTGCATATATAGCTAAATATGCTTATTGGGCCTGTCAGTGTCCCTTTAAACTGTTGTCATGAGTTTTAAGGCCTATTCCATATCAGCAATAAATGGTGAGCCACTGACCCCCTTTTTTCCTACAATGCATTATTTTCAGTTTTTTTTTTTAATCCGTCAGAGGAACAGGAAAAAAAAATGGATCCTGTATTTAAACCATCCATTATGCTCAGTTATGCACATTTTGCCTCCGTTTTAGCTATTTCCATCTGAGATCTGTTATTTTAGATGGAAAAAAAATACTTTGTGTAGTACTTTTTTCCTGTGTAAAGTAACGTATCTCCGATGGAAATGGCTAAAAGGGATGATGCAAAATGTGCATAACAGCATAACGGATGCTTAAGATACACTATCCATGTTTTTATTTTTCTGTTCTTCTGATAGATCAGAAGAATGCAAAACAAAACAGGGATGTGAACCCAACCTTAGTATTGCAAAGGCAGGGTGTAATAGGAGTGCGCTGACAAAACACAAAACTATGGCAGTGTAGTATTCAAGTGATCTTTTATCCCCCTACTGGGACTAATAAAAATGTTTAATACAATATTTGAAAAACACAAATATTTAAAATTCATCCCTATGTTTTCCCACTTGCTATAAAATAAAATAAATAAAAAAATTAACAATTTGTATTGCTGCATCCATATATTAGAATGCTTAAAATTCCATAAAAATGCACAATGACAGAACTGCTGTTTTTTCTTGCTGCCTCCTCCCCAAAAAATTGACTAATAAAAAAAGTAATCATAATCAACTACTGACCATCAGAGTGAATGCTGTAAAAATGAAAACCAATAAACAATTGAAAATTGTGTTTTTTTCTAAATTCACCCCACAAAAAAGTTTAACATTTTTAAAACAAATTATATATACACCAATACAGTTTTACAAAAAATGTGTGGCTCTTGGAAGGTGGGGGTAGCAAAATAATCAATGAATTTAAAACTGGTCTTGATGGGAAAGGGATTAAACTCATATACCAGTACTTCTGAAATACAGTACATTTGTGGCTTTTTTTGTTTTACACAATAGTGAGCAAAACGAAAAATATAATGACATCATTGCTGCTTATTACAAACATTACAAAACTCACTGAAAGGTAACTTTACGACATTGTTTCCAGATTAGCAATAGCTGGTTTAATAGTCAGATGCAGGGTAACAGTATATGCTATAGAAATGAAAGAATCGCTCTTGCTTATTAATCAGAAGAGAATGTTCAAAAACTATAAGATTATATTTTGTAGAACACGATAAAATTAACTTCTATTGTTCTTATTTGAGAAAGCAAGTGTTATAGAAGATTTCAAAGAGCAAACCCATTCAATTAAAAGCCCAGCCTGGTAGTTTTATGCAATGTAAAGTTAATGGACTGGTTTAAAATCCATAAAATAGTGGATTTCTCCTAATCTGAAATGGTTCATGTGTTTCATGAGAACATACCTAATGTTTCTCCGACATTACATCTTTCGAGGTGTAATCACAATGTGCATCAGTAGAGAGTAAAAGATGAACGTTAGTGATCTGAAAAGAAAGAGATGGCTGGATCACTGTAATTCTTCTGATACTAAAAGGCTGCAAAGCGAAAGAATTTTGTGAAGTATATTTTTATTTATCATGTACAATAATTTCTATTGGCCAAACCCATTCAAGAAGAGACACAATATGAAATAGCGAACACACATTTTATATACTTTCTTAAAGTGCAGTTTAAGTCTTTTTTTTTTTGGCACACCATCTTTAGGTTCGTTATTTCATTATAGTAAGTACGATAATACTGCACTGTGTGCACAAGATTGTACTTAAACGGGTAACAGAATCTGAATATCGATGGTTAAAACTCTTTAAAGGGGTATTCCAGTTATATAAAGTTACCCTCTATCAATAGGATAGTTGATAACAATTAGATCGGTGGGTTGGGACCATAGGGTCAAGCATGCATACAGCGGATTGATTCATTTCTACTGGACTGCTGGAGATAACCAAGTCAAGCCGGTCTCTGCTTTAAACAAAATCAATTTCCATATATCATATAAGAGAATTTATAATTAATATGTTCAGGATACTTATTTTTGGACAGACTAGAGAATAAGACTAAGGCCCCTTTCACACGGGCGAGTTTTCCGTGCGGGTGCGATGCGTGCGGTGAACGCACTGCACCCGCACTGAATCCTGACCCATTCATTTCTATGGGACTGTGCACACGAGCTGTGATTTTCACGCATCACTTGTGCGTTGCGTGAAAATCGCAGCATGCTCCTCTTTGTGCGTTTTTCACGTAACGCAGGCCCTATAGAAATGAATGGGGTTGCGTGAAAATCGCATGCATCCGCAAGCAAGTGCGGATGCGGTGCGATTTTCACGCATGGGTTCTAGGTGACAGTTTATTCACTGTATTATTTTCCCTTATAACATGGTTATAAGGGAAAATAATAGCATTCTGAATACAGAATGCATAGTACAATAGGGCTGGAGGGGTTAAAAATAATAAAAAAGTTAACTCACCTTCTCCTCTTGTTAGCGTAGATGCCGGTCTGTTCTTTATCTGTAGGCTGAAGGACCTGTGGTGATGTCAGATCACATGCTCCATCACCATGGTGATGGACCATGTGATTGGAGCATGTGATCTGACATCACCTCAGGTCATTCAGTCCACAGCTAAAGAACAGACCGGCATCTACGCTAACAAGAGGAGAAGGTGAGTTAACTTTTTTATTATTTTTAACCCCTCCAGCACTATTATACTATGCATTCTGTATTCAGAATGCTATTATTTTCCCTTATAACCATGTAATAAGGGAAAATAATACAATCTTCAGAACATCAATCCCAAGCCCGAACTTCTGTGAAGAAGTTCGGGTTTGGGTACCAAACATGCGCGATTTTTCTCACGCGAGTGCAAAACGCATGACAATGTTTTGCACTCGCGCGGAAAAATCGCGCATTTTCCCGCAACGCACCCGCCTCTTATCCGGGCAAAAAACATGACGCCCGTGTGAAAGAGGCCTAAGCCTCAGTGTTGAGTGAGCATGCCCGGCTAAACACCAGTCTCCTTCCTGCATGTTTGTTGGCTGCTACGCAGCCAATAAACGTGCTGATAAGTACTGCCACTCACTGTAATGCAGTAGCCATGTTGGTTACTGGCATTAGTGATTGGCTGGCCAGAACGCTTCATCGGGTGCTATTAAGCACCCGATGACACGTGGTTCGGCTCAGTCTTAGTCAGGGAGAGCTGTGCTGTAGAAGGGACAGATAGTGTAGGGAATTTAACTTTATTTATTGTTAGGCAGGGTTGGTGTTAGAGACCCAAAAGTCCTTTTAAGGACTATTGTTGTGTCTGGCAGCAATATATATCTTTAGCGCAACCTGCGCTAAATTGCGTGCAATTAGAGACCCAAAAGTCCTTTTAAGGACTATTGTTGTATCTGGCAGCAGTATATATTTTTAGCGAAACCTGCGGTAAATAGCTTGCAATTGTTTGGCTGCTGCAGACAGCGACATTATCTGCACTACATCTCCTGTGTAACGTGTTCGCAGCCTAAAAATATCTGACATCCATTGTACTTTTTCCGTAGACGGTGTCCACTGCGGACAGTTACATTACCTGCGCTGCATCTCCTGTATAACGATTGCGCAGCCTAAAAATATCTGTGACATCCAGTGTACTTTTTCCATAGACGCTGCAGACAGTGACATTCCCTGTGCTACATCTCTTGTATAACGTTTGCGCATCCTAGAAATATCTATGACATCCAGTGTACTTTTTCTGTAGACGCTGCGGACAGCGACTTTATCTGCGCTACATCTCCTGTTTAACGTGTGCGCATACAAAAACTATCTGTGACATCCAGTGTGCTTTTTCCGTAGACTCTGCGGAGAGCGACATTATCTGCGCTTCCTCTCCTGTTTAACGTGTGCGCATCCTAAAAATATCTAACATCCAGTGTACTTTTTCCGTAGACGGTGTCCACTGCGGAAAGTTACATTACCTGCGCTACATCTCCTGTATAACGTTTGCGCATCCTAAAAATATCTGTGACATCCAGTGTACTTTTTCCATAGACGCTGAGGACAGTGACATTACCTGTGGTACCTCTCCTGTATAACATTTCCGCATCCCAAATATCTGTAAAATTGACAATATATTTTTTTTAGCCGCTGTTAATAGCAGCTCCATTATCTGTGGTACCTCTCCTGTATAACGTTTCCGTATCCCAAATATCTGTAAAATTGACTATAATTTTTTCTTAGCCGCTGTTGATAGCAGCACCATTACCTGTGGTACCTCTCCTGTATAACATTTCCGCATCCCAAATATCTGTAAAATTTACTATAATTTTTTCTTAGCCGCTGTTGATAGCAGCACCATTACCTGTGGTACCGCTCCTGTATAACGTTTCCGCATCCCAAATATCTGTGACATTGACTGCAATTTTTTCTTAGCTGCTGGTGACAGCAGCAACCTTACCTGTGGTACCTCTCCTGTATAACGTTTCCGCATCCCAAATATTAGTGACATTTGTAAGGAAATTATGTCTGTATCCACACAAATATGTATTAATTCAGCCTTATATGCTTGTATTAATGTATACAGAGTTCTTCTTTAAAGGAAATATTTTATATTCTTATAACAACAAGTCTAGTAACACAAGCTAGCAGGAAGTGGCTGTCTGAAGCTCAAAACCGCATGGCTAGAAAGAGATATGCATGCTTTGCAAAAGAATGCCACATTTATGATGAAGGTACCTGGAGAGAGAATTGCTGAATGCATGACATCATAGCTGCAGAAACATATATACGCATATATACCTTTTACGCATATATCTAACATGTGCATTAGACACATATTTTACACTTACTGCAATACGGGTTATATAAGCATCTTGTATATTGACGTTCACCTTTGGTTTAGATAAGTGAAGGACGTTTTATCAGATAAATGTTGGTACAAAATAAACAAAGATGATTCCGCGAAATATTTGAACAGAACGAAGGTTGACAAACATGGTGGTTAGATATCTAAATTCTAAGAATTATAAATGCGTCACATATGTACCTTGTTTCTAGGAAATTATCATGACTTTTTTACTTTGGCTGTATAAAGGTGAAATTGATCAATTCGTTACCTGATTGGATTAAATTTAGGGGAGGTCTATGTTCATTTGCGGTTTGCATCTATAAATTGTCTACGATGTCAAAATAAAGGAGCAACCATTTTAAACCTATCAACGTGTATTGGTCTTCAGTGGTTGTCCGGCCGGTGATTCACCTACAGACAAACCAGGGGCCCTTTCAACATTGACTGTTGTTTTTTCCTAGCCGATGGTGACAGCAACGCCATCACCTGTGGCACCTCTCCTGTATAACGTTTCCGCATCCCAAATATCTGTGACATTGACTGTGATTTATTTGCGCATTCACTCAATAAAAACTTCACTACTGTACGTGTGAAATACTTGCAAGCATACATACCATTTAATATGATGAAGGCGAGCAGTAAGGGATGGGGAAGTGGCCGTGCTGCTGATGGAGCAAGCAGAGGCCGTGGCCCTGGGCACGGTAAAACTGTGCCTGCTGGCAGAGCAGAAGAAACACACTCATCCACGATACCTAGCTTCATGTTCCAGCTTGCAGGGCGGCGCAAGACACCACTCTCGAAGTCAGACCAGTGCGAGCAGTCGGTTAAGCACCACCCTGTCTTCCACAAAGTCCAGTCTCAGTAGCCAGGAGTCTGGTCAACAGAATTCTCGCCCTGATCCTCCTTCCTCCCACCATGGAGAGTCTTTGCAAACAAGTGATCCCACACTCGGATATTTAGAGGAGCTCTTTTCATCGCCATTCTTTTATTTGGGCCTCTCACCAAGCCCGCTTGAAGAGGGACATGAGGAGATCTTGTGCACTGATTCCCAAACTCTTGAGCATCCACATTCAGAAGAATATGGCAGTGGGGAACGACAATTAATGTTTCATGAGGTGGATGATGAAGATGAGACACAGTTGCCAAAAAGTCAATGGCAATTAGTGTCTCAAGAGGTTGATTATGAGGAGGAGGTGGTGGACGATTAAATCACTGACACAACCTAAGAAGGTGGCAAGCCGAGCAGGAGCAGCAGTACAGAGGGGAGGGATCCGCAGCACCGAAACAGGCTGGAAGAGGCAGTTGGGTGGCAAAAGGGAGAAGGCGGGCCACACCTAACAGGTCCGCAACTGTTCCCAAGAGCCCCCACTTCCGGTAATCTCCCTTGCCAAAGGGTAGGTGTCTGGCACTTTTGATGAAATTGAGCAGGGGCGCGAACACTAGCAACCTCACCACCACCAGCCTGATCCGCCACATGGCATCAAAGCACCCCTAATAGGTGGGCCGAACGCCTAGGTCCACAATCAGTGTCTGCGGGTCACACCACGGCCTCCTCTTCCCCTGTGTTACGTGCTGGCCAATCCTCTGTCCAAGACGCATGCCCAGATGCCTCCCGCCCTGCACCTGGACTTTTGCAAACACCATCAGCTAGCACATCCACTTTTGTGTTCCAGCACAGCGTACAAATGTCTATACCCCAGGCCTTTGAACGAAAGTGAAAATACCCAGCCACCCACGTACAGGCCATAGCACTAAATGTGCACTTTTCCAAATTGGTGGCTCCTGAAATGTTGCCATTTAGGCTTGTGGACACTGAGGCCTCCCGCAGCCTGATGGCGACAGCCGTCCCTTGTTATTCAGGCCCCAGCTAACCAGCTCCTCCATGTCCTGACCAACGCAGTTATTGGGAAGGTCCACTTAACGACTGACACATGGACAATTGCTTGTGGCCATGGATTCTACATTTCCCTGACAGCACACTGGGTGAACGTTGTGGAGGCCGGGAATGAGTCGTACCTTGGGATGGCACAGGTGATACCGACGCCAAGAATTGCGGGCCCTACTTCCATCAGGATTTCCGCTACCACCTACATTAGTGGCTGCAACCCCCCTTCTCCTCCTTCACTTCCACCTCTGAATTGTCATCTTGCAGCACCAGTCAGACATCAGTCAGTACCTGGAAGCAGTGTAGCACTGCAGTGGGGAAGCAACAACAGGCCATGCTGAAACTTATTTGCTTAAGTGACAAACAGCACACCGCTGCAGAGCTGTGGCAGGGTATAAGGGACCAGACTGAGCTGTGGTCTCAGGCATGGTTGTGTCTGATAAAGGCCATAACTTGGTGGCGGCTTTGGAGCTCGGCAAGCTCACACACATACCATGCCTAGCCCATGTGTTAAACTTAGTGGTTCAGCGGTTTCTCAAAACTTACCCCAATTTGCCTGAGCTGCTGGTGAATACGCGCCCATTACGAAAGTCATCTACAGCTGCCACCGGTATGGCAGCACTTGCAATTACCAGCTCACCGACTGTTGGGCGACATGAGCACGCGCTGGAACTCCTCATTCCACATGCTGGCTAGGCTTTGTGAGCAGCAGAGGGCAGTAGTGGAATACCAGATATAACATGCTCGTCGCCTTTCCAGTCAGCTTTCGCTATTCACAAGCGACGAGTGGGCATGGATGTCTTACCTCTGTGAGGTTTTATGTCGAGGAATCAACACAGATAGTGAGTGGCGATGCTGCTATTATCAGCGCAACATCCCACTTTTGTGTCTACTGAAACGCTCGCTGGTCACAATAAAGGTGGACGCTTTGCATGTGGAAGAGGTGGAAATGGAGAAAGCCAAACCACCCTCATTTCGTCTTCTCAGTACGAATTGGATGATGATGAGGAGGAGGAGGAGCAGGAGACGGTTGCCTCTGCTACAGAGGGTAGTACCCATAGAAGGTTTATTCCATCTTTTCAGCATCGATGGGCAGAAGAGGAGGATGAGGAGATTGAGAGTCATCCTCCTGATGAGGACAGCAAAGTCTTGTCTGTTCGGACTCTGGCACACGTGGCTGATTTTATGTTATGCTGCCTTTCCCGTGACCCTCACGTTGTACGCATTTTAGCCAACACCGATTACTGTTTGTTCACCCTTCTCGACCCCAGCTACAAAGAGAACTTCTCATCTCTCATTCCTGTGGTGGAGATGACTAGCAAAATGGTGCAATACTAACAGGCCTTTGTGGAAAAATTGCTCCAAACATTTCCAGCTGACAACGCTGGCGGCAGAGTACGTAGTTCCTTGGGCAACCGAGGAGGGGAGATGAGGGGAATACACAGAAGTTCCAACAGAGGCAGGGCAACACTCTCCAAGGCCTGGGACAGTTTCATAACACCCCGCCAGCACCCTTACCCTGATGTGCGGCCTACTGTCACAAGGAGGGGAAAATTTTGGAAGATGGTGAAGGAGTATGTAGCATACCGTGTCTGCATCCTAAATGATCCCTCTGTGCCTTAAAACTATTTAGTTTCTAAGCTGGACATGCTGCACGAAATGGCACTCTACGCTTCGGAGTTGCTGGCCTGCCCTGCTGCCAGCGTTTTGACGAAGCGGGTATTTAGTGCAGCTGGGGGCATAATAACTAATAAGCACATCCGCCTGTCAACTGAAAATGCTGACAGGTTGACTCTTATCAAAATGAACAAGGCCTGGATTTCCCCTGACTTCTCTGCTCCACCAAAAGAAAGGCTGAACATAATGGCACTTTAAATTTGGCTTTCATGGTGTATTGAATACACTGTATTTCCATGCACCCCTTCCACCACAAAAAAGGGTATATGGTTCAATTTTCCTTTTCTCGCATAATGTTTTAGCTGGTCAGCTCAGCATCAGGCCCTCGCCCCTAATGTTTTAGATGGTCAGCTCAGCAGCACTCCCTCGACCATAATTTTTTCCATGGTCAGATCAGCAGCAGTCCCTCGCCCCTAATGTTTTAGATGGTCAGCTCAGCAGCATGCACTCACCCCTAATGTTTTAGATGGTCAGCTCAGCAGCAGGCCCTCGCCCCTAATGTTTTAGATGGTCACATCAGCAGCAGTTACTCGCCCCTAATGTTTTAGACCAGGGGTGCACAACGTTTCCTGGTTGGGGGCCACATTGCCTGACTGAACCAATGACGAGGGCCGAAAATTAAAATTTTAAGGTGTATTAACAACTGAAATTTTGTACTTATGGCATATTGAACACACATTATATACCATTAATGTCTAGTTACACTTCCAGGACTCCCATCTAATGGGAGAAATACATGAAAATTACATGTAAGCAGCCACAAGACATAGGCATACATGTCTGTTACCAGATGGTTGGGGGCCCCACAGAATGGTATCAAGGGCCGCATGTGGCCCCCGGGCCGCAGGTTGTGCACCCCTGTTTTAGACAGTCAGATCAGCAGCAGGCCCTCGCCCCTAATGTTTTAGAGGGTCACCAGCAGGACCATGCTCCTAATGTTTTAGAGGGTCACCAGCAGGCCATCAATCTTAAATTTTCAAGGGTGTGTATGATGCCCTCCTTTATGTGTAATAAAGGGTGTATTGGAGTGCGGGTTCCTTGTAATTTTTGGCAGCCCTTTCACTTAGTGCATAGGCTTTATAAGAGTAGGATACCCACTACCTGAATAATTGTACCACAATGTGAATGAGGCCCTCCTTTATGTGATATACAGGTTGTATCTGAGTGCCTCTTCCTTGTAATTTTTGGCTGCACTTGCACTTTATATACAAATAAATATACAGAAAATAATATTTCCTAAGATTTTTCCTCTAAAATCGATTTTATCTTCAGTTTTGTGCGTATTATTGTCAGTCTGTAAAATTGGCGTACTACTCGGACAACATCGTTCCCAGCAGTGACCTGGGTGTCTATAATGCATCCAGACATCATCCCCATGCTGTTCCCGAACCATTTCAGTGGTGTTTCCATCAATTTGTTCCCTTTTCATGCAAACCAGACACCCTCCCCTCTTCAGAGGAGGGGGTTCCTGGTTTAATGCTCGGGTTCTCCTATTGACTTCCATTGTGCTCGGGTGCTCAGTAGAGCACCCGAGCACTCAAGCACTTTGGTCCTTGATCAACACTACTATGCATGTCTGTAAAACCTGTAAAGACCTTCTTTACACAGAATGCATTGATTTTAGTGAGAACTGTGCAAAGCATAATTTACCCTGTGTTGGCGCAGAGAAATGAAACACTTAGGCCTCTGTTACACGGGCGTCACGTGTGAGGGCCAGATAAGATGCGGGTGCGTCACGGGAAAATGCGTGATTTTTCCACGCGAGTGCAAAGCGTTTTAATGCGTTTTGCATGCATGTGAGAAAAATCTGCATGTTTGATTCCTGAACCCGGACTTCTTCACAGAAGTTTGGGTTAGGTGTAGATGTTAGGTGTAGATTTTATTATTTTCCCTTATAACATGGTTATGGATCATGTGACGGACCATGTGATGAGCTCAGTGACGTCACCACAGGTGCTTTTCCTCCTGGACAGCAAAGGAGAAGACAGACAAGTGAATGAAGTGAGTTAAATTATATATTTTTTTTTTAACCCCTCCAGCCCTATTTTACTAAGCATTCTGTATTAAGAATGCTATTATTTTCCCTTATAACCATGTTATAAGGGAAAATAATAATGATCGGGTCCCTATCCCGATCATCTCCTAGCAACCATGCGTGAAAATCGCACTGCATCCGCACTTGCTTGCGGATGCTTGTGATTGTCACGCAGCCCTATTCACTTCTATGGGTCCTGCGTTGCGTGAAAAATGCACAATATAGAGCATGCTGCGATTTTCACGCAACACAGCCCCATAGAAATGAATGGGTCCGATTCAGTGAGGGTGCAATGCATTCACCTCACACATTGCACCCGCGTGGATATCTCGCCTGTGTGAAAGAGGCCTTATTGACAGGTTTCACCACCAGAAACAGCTGATTGCAGACGGACAGCACCCTCTATGTTGCTATTATAGGCCAAGATATTGCTTTTGGTTTCTTTTTTTAACCTCTATTGAAGACCTAAATGCTTAAAATGAACCAGTTTAGGACCAACCAATTTTGTGCCTTTAGATCCAAGCATTTATTTTTCCTTTTTAGTTTTTCACTGTCACTTGTCACTTTCTAAGGCTAGATGCACACGACTGTATATGTTTAGTGGTCTGCAAATTGCGGATCCGAGAAAAAAAAACGGTTGACGTCCGTATGGCATACTTCTTTTGTGGATATATTGTAACAATGCCTATCCTTGTCCGTAAAACGGACAAGAATAGGACATGCTCTATTTGTTTTGTGGGGTTATAGAACAAAGTAACGGATGCGGACAGCACACGGAGTGCTGTCTGCATCTTTTGCGGCCCTATTGAAGTAAATTGGTCCACACCTGAGCCCCAAGATATGCGGCTCAGATGCAGAACCAAACCACGTTCGTGTGCATGTAGCCTGAGTTTTAACTTGTTTATTCTTCCATCTACGTAGCTGTATGAATGCTTGATTTTTATGGGGAGATGACATAAAAACAGCAAATCCTTTATTTTTTCAAAAATTATAAAGGCATTCAAATAGTGCCTTTTAAAAAATACACTTATCTAACAAAAAACCAAGCCCTTACTTATGTTGATGGAAAAATAAAAATGTTATGGGTTTTGAAATGTGGAGAATTGTAAACACCGTATTTTTTGCCCTATAAGACGCACCGGTCCATAAGACGCACCTAGGTTTTTGGGGAGGAAAATAAGAAAAAAAATATTTTTAACCAAAAGGTGTGCTTTTGGTGGGTTTGGAACTAATGGTGGTCTGTGGATGGCACTATTACTGGGGATCTGTGAAGGACACTGTTATGGGGGGATCTGTGGATGACGGACACCGTTATGGGGGGATCTGTGGATGACGGACACTGTTATGGGGGGATCTGTGGATGACGGACACTGTTACGGGGGGATCTGTGGATGACGGACACTGTTATGGGGGGATCTGTGAATGACGGACACTGTTACAGGGGGGATCTGTGGATGACGGACACTATTATGGGGGGATCTGTGGCTGGCACTGTTACAGGGGGATCTGTGGATGGCACTGTTACAGGGGGGATCTGTGGCTGGCACTGTTATATATGTGCCATCCACAGACCCCCCCACCCCATAACAGTGCCATCCACAGACCCCCCAGCCAATAACAGTGCCATCCACAGACCCCCCCACCCCTTAACTGTGCCATCCATGGATCAGCCCCCCCGCCGCCCCCCCAGTATACAAATATAAAATGTATTATTCAATTAAAATCTATTACATATGCCCCCTCACTCCTAAATTCCTAATAGTACCTTACATCCTAATCCTAATAGGTTCTGTACAATGCTGGGAGGCAGGCCGGGTGGCCGGCGCGTCACTCACTGACGTCACTTGCCTGCGCCGCCTGCTTCATTCATAAAGTAGGCGGCGCAGGCACGTGACATCAGGGAGTTACGCTGCCGCCCGCCCGGCCTGCCTGCATTCTACAGAACTGATTAGGAATAGGATTTAAGGTACTATTAGGAATTTAGGAGTGAGGGGGCATATGTAATAAATTTTAATTGAATAAGACATTTTATATTACTATACCGGAGCGGCTATAGTACACTGACTGCACCGCCCCGCCGCTATTCCCGGCCCCCAGCTCCTCCTCCCAGTCCCTCCCCCAGTCCCCGCTTGCTCGTACATTGCATCCAGCGATGTTAAACTGTCAGCATTCGCCCCATAAGAAGCAGGGGCATTTCCCCCCCATTTTTTTGGGGGGGGGGGAAGTGCGTCTTATGGGGCGAAAAATGCGGTAAATCAGTGTCCTTAAATACCAAAATGTGTTCTTAAACGGTTAAGCAGTAGAACAAGGTGCTCCTGGATGTTTAAAAATGATTAATTTCATATTGTTTAAAACTGTTTCACTGGTGTATTAAAGTGGACAGCAAAGCATAATATAAAATGCAAACCAGCAAAACTTAAACCAGGCAAGGAAATTATCTTTTCTCTGCTCTTTAACAAATACTGTATTATTTTTCACAGTGTAGCCAAACCTTTAGACATGCTGATTATCGTTTGCAAAATCAATATTTCGTTCACATATTCCTTCATTTTTAAAGCAAACAGTTGCATTTACACAATGCGATAACTTGAGTGGCGTGCTTGAACACAACCACAGTGTAATCGTCCGTAATCGTGCATGAACAATTCCTGTGTACACATAGGAATCGTTAACATCCAAAGATGATTTTTGTGCCCACACAAAACCAACGAGAAATCTAGAGATTTTCGGTTGTCACTCAGTTGTTCATTGGTTTTACACTGCTCAATAATCATGCAGTTTTGCTCAATTTAACAATAATTGACACACTAAGGCCTCATGCACACGCGGGGGTCGGCAATCCACGGCCGTGTGCACCCCGCATAACGGATGCGGACCCATTCACTTAAATGGGTCCGCAATTTCAGAGATGTGGAACGGAACATTAGAAGCACTATGGAGTGCTTCCGTGGTGTTTATTTACATTGTTCTGCACCGCAAAAAAAATGACATGTAATTTTTTTGGGCTGTGCGGACTCAACACGGACCAATTCAAGTTGAATGGGTCCAGCCCGCTGCACAAATGTTGCAGTCCCCAATGCATGGAACGGCCGCACAACAGCCTTGTGCATGAGGCCTAATCCACTTGTGTAAAAGTACCTTAAAGGGAACCTGTCTCCAGTTTTATGGTGTCCTAACTAAGGGCAACATAAAAAAGTGACGCAGTCAATCTGCCAACATCTTGTATTGAAAAGCTCCTGTTGATAATGATGAGTCATGAATATTTATGAGCTCCTGACTCTCCCCGCCTACCGGCTGCAGATTGACAGTTTTTTTTCCATATGAATCAGCAGCAGGTGGGCAGGGGAGTGGCTAAATTTCTAAATTAAATATACACTGGACTCAATGACATCACGCTGGACTCAAATCAGCTCATTAGCATGCGGCATCTTTGTGTGTATATTATGAGGTAACCATCTGTCACACCAGTAAGTGAATACATTTAAGGCACTTTTTAGTAGTTAATGATTGTATATAATTAGTTAGATTATAATCAAATATCCACATGACAGGTTCTCTTTAAGTATAGTATATACTGTATACAATATTTTATGGTGTTTTTTTTTTGCTTGTAGTTTTCATTTAAACGCATGCAAATTAACACATCTTGTGTGCATCCAATGCATATGCTTTTACACCTTTGGGCAAGTCCGTTACAAAATTAATCTCCAAAATGTCTGATAAATTTGCATTCCTCTGCAGTTTATTAGAGACTAGCGTTGAGCGCGAATATTCGAATTGCAATTTTTTTTCTCGAATATCGCAATTTCGAGATTTCACGAATATTTAGAATATAGTGCTATGTATTCGCGAAATCAATTTTTTTTTTTTTATGCTCCAGTCAGTGCCTGTTGCTTCCGTGCTCTTGGAGCGTCCCCATCACCATGGGAACGTCTCCATATACTAGAGTGTACTGTCGGATTTGAGAATTACGTAGAAATCGCAATTCGATTAATTCAAGTTATAATAATCGAATTGCGATTTTAACTTAAGCACTGCTATATTCCATATTCGTTAATTCTAGCCTACTATGGAATATAGCAGTGCTAAGTTGAAATCGCCATGCGATTACTTCGAGTTATATTAATCGCATCGCGATTTTAACTTGGACCTGGTTTACTATGGTTGGCTTCAATGGCTCGGTAGAATTTGCTAATATACGAATGTATTCGTCATATTCCACAAAACGAATATACGAATGTATTCGTCATATTCCACAAAACGAAGATATTCTCCATCTTCGTTTTAGCTACCTATTCATCAACTTCGCGAATTCTATCAATCATATAGGAAAGTTGACTATAGAGACAGCTCAGTTTAATTCGCTATGCGATTATATTACTCAGCTTTTTTTTTTTTAATAAATAGAATAATTATAATACCTGATAATTATTATAATTATTCTATTTATGAAAAAAAAAGCTAAGTAATATAATTGCATAGCGAATTAAACTTAGCTGTCTCTATAGTCAACTTTCCTATATGATTGCTAGAATTCGCGAAGTTGATGAATAGGTAGCTAAGGCTAGTTTCACACTAGCGTTCGGCTGTCCGCTCGTGAGCTCCGTTTGAAGGGGCTCACAAGCGGACCCGAACGCTTCCGTCCAGCCCTGATGCAGTCTGAATGGATGCGGATCCGCTCAGACTGCATCAGTCTGGCGGCGTTCAGCCTCCGCTCCGCTCAGCAGGCGGACACCTGAACGCTGCTTGCAGCGTTCAGGTGTCCGCCTGGCCGTGCGGAGGCGTGCGGATCCGTCCAGACTTACAATGTAAGTCAATGGGGACGGATCCGTTTGAAGATGCCACAATATGGCTCAATCTTCAAACGGATCCGTCCCCCATTGACTTTCAATGTAAAAGTCTGGACGGATCCGCTCAGGCTAATTTCACACTTAGCCATTTTTTGCCAATATAATGCAGACGGATCCGTTCTGAATGGAGCCACCGTCTGCATTAATATGAGCGGATCCGTTCAGAACAGATCCGATCGAACGCTAGTGTGAAAGTAGCCTAAAACGAAGATGGAGAATATCTTTGTTTTGTGGAATATGACGAATACATTCGTATATTCGTTTTGTGGAATATGACGAATACATTCGTCATATTTGCTAATTCTACCAAGCCAACCATAGTAAACCAGGTCCAAGTTAAAATAGTAGGCTAGAATTAACGAATATGGAATATAGCAGTGCTGAAGTTGAAATCGCAATTCGATTAATATAACTCGAAGTAATCGCATGGCGATTTCAACTTAGTACTGCTATATTCCATATTCGTTAATTCTAGCCTATGGAATATAGCAGTGCTAAGTTGAAATCGCAATTCGAATAATTTAAGTTATAATAATCGAATTGCGATTTCAACTTTTTACGTATATTCTTAATATTGCTCTAACTTAGTCTTTTAGAATATTCGTAATATTCTAAAAGACGAAGTTATAGCAATATAACGAATATTCTAAAAGACGAAGTTAGAGCAATATTACGAAATTTCGTAAAATACACATATAGATTGTAATTTAGCTAATATACTGCTATAGTAATTTTTTTAATAGTGTACATCTTTAACAAAACTTAAGTTCTGAAGAGGCAAACAAAATTAGAGAACAAAAAAAAGGATTATAGCACTATATTAGCTAAATTACAATCTATATGTGTATTTTACGAAATTTCGTAATATTGCTCTAACTTCGTCTTTTAGAATATTACGAATATTCTAAAAGACGAAGTTAGAGCAATATTAAGAATATTCGTAAAATACACATATAGCCTAGCCATAGTCAATTAGTCATAGGAACGTTGCCTAAGAAAAAATCGCAATACGCGATTAATTAAATCGCATATCAATCGCGATAATTGGAATAATTACGAATATTCGATTTCGACGAATATAACACGAATATTCAATCGAATATTCGTGAAATATCGCGAAATCGAATATGACTTACCTTAACTTTTAGGAAATGCTTTCCAAGTTGAGTGCCTAATAAGTAGTGTGGGTCTTGGACAGGAAAATGAAAGTATTCAATTTTAAGCCATTAAAAAGTTTTTGATACGTTTTAAAGTTATCCCTGATCCACTAAATAGGGGTTAACAGTCTTGACAACCTCTCTTAGTCCCATAGAGTTGAATAGAGCAGGAGAGCGCATACTCGGCTATTGTTCTTGTGATCAGAGTCCCAACGCTGGAACCCCATTAATCAAACACTTATTCCCTATCTTACGGGAATTAGTTTAAAACTCTTTAATGTACAGTACCAATCAAAAACATACCTTTTTAAGAAAAAAATCCTCTGGAATGAAAAATTTACAACCCATCAACAGTAACTTAACAATTTCCAAGTAGAGACTTTTAGTGCATTACATTAAAGGGGTTGACCGCCTTTTTCTTACTGATGATCTATCCTTTGGATAGGTCATCAGCAGTTGATCTCATCACCCGTTTGAGAAGGCAGCAGTGTTTGCAGTATCGCCGCAGCCTTCTGATGACATCACAACTACAGGTCATGTGGCCTGGGCACAGCTCAGACCCATTGAAGTTAATGGGGCTGAGCTGTACCCAGGCTATGTGACTTATGATCGTGAGGTCACTGTCCTGCAGAAAGCTGCAAGAAGGCCACGAGGAACCTGTGAGAATACATAAATAATTTATCTCATCTGGATATTTATGGTATATCCACAGTATATGCCATAAATGTCCAGTAATTTCAGGTCACACCTATCCTACCTACCTGCTGCTATCTCAAGAACAGGACCCAGCTGTATGCTGCAGTGAATGAAGAGGTGGTCGGTCGCACGTGCACAGCTCTGTCAATTCACTGATATGAGACTTCCAAAAACAGCTATGCTTGCAGACCCCTTTAAAACCAATTTAGATAATAGTAATAAATACAAAACAAGATTTTATATATCAGTTTCCTGTATCCAGTAAAAATTCTCCACTGATATTTTTAGTAGAATTGACATGCACATATAGTTATAAAGTTGCAAAGGAAGCACAGACTCGGTGTTCTTGGCATGTGCCTTAGGGGTTGCTCTTTATAAACTTGTGGCTCCAGGCCTGTCATTTATTATGTGCTGATAAAACTGAAAGGGCATTAAATGTGTAACTTATTTTACAGTGACCCGGATTTTGTCTGGCATTTTATAAATATATATTTATGCTTGTTGAAGAGACAAACCAGAGATTTAGAGTAAAATAAGAGATTGCAGTCTTGTCTGTAACAGGCATGATGCAAAAACCCTGTCTACCGTATAAGGAGCAAAGTATATGACTAAGGTAGAATGACAAGAAGTACATGGAATTCAATCGCATTGCAATGTCTTATTTTGTATTTTCTCTTGACAAATTCTATTTCTCAATTTATAAAATACATTTTAAAATGGTACTAGAAAGTTTGTGATTATTTGAAATCTTTTTGTCACATACATTTGATTAAAAAGTGCTATAATTATTTTCTAAATCATAATTATAGAAAAAAAACAATAAGGCCTCCTGCCTCGTTGCCATATTGCAGACCGCATTTTCGGATCTGCAATACACGGGTGCCGTTCCCTGGGCATTCCGCATCACGGATGCGGACCCAGTCACTTCAATGGGTCCACAAATCCGGAGATGCGGAATGGTGCGGGACGGATGCACGGAACTGAACCCTACGGGAGCACTACGGAGTGCTTCCGTGGGGTTTTGTCTCGTACTTCCATTCCGCAAAAAGAAAGAACATGTCCTATCTTTTTGCGGAACAGCCGGATCGCGGACCCATTAAAGTGAATGGGTCCGTGATCCGCTGCGGCTGCCCCACGGACGGTGTTCATACATTGCGGCCCGCACGACCACGTGCAGGAGGCCTAAAACTAATCCCACCATTTAAAATAAATAAATAAATGTGTGCCTTTACACTAAGGGCTCATGCACACGACCGGATGTATTTTGTGGTCTGCAAAAAGGGATCAAAAGATACGGATGGCGTCCGTGTGCATTGCAGAACAGCTGGCCCCTAATAGAACAGTACTATCCTTGTCTGTAATGCAGACGATATTAGGACATGTTCTATTTTATATGGAATTGGAATGCACACGGAGTAACTTCAGTTTTTTTGCGGATCTATTGAAATGAATGGTTCCGCATACAGTCCGCTAAAAAAGCAGAACAGACATGGAAAGAAAATAAGTTTGTGTGCATGAGCCCTTAATGTAACCCCCTTGAGCAAAATGAATTTCAATAAAACATTCACAGTAACTTCTAATCAGTTCTGCATAAAACCTCAGAATTATTTTTTCTTAGAATACTGATTCATACATGGATCTTGGGGACCTTTCTGGCAACAAGACCATTCATTAATAACATACATAAAACTTTGCACATCATTTAGTTTTTAGGTACAAAATTTTACATACTGGAACATTTTATGATATTTTAATAAGGGTTAGAACTAGAGATGAGTGAACTTCTCAAAATTTGTTTCAGGTCCAATCAGCCGCTGGATTCTATTCAGTCCTAATAAATTTGGTCCAAATTGAAAGTGCCCCAAATCTCCAGAAAAGGGCAAGTTTCTTTGGGACTATATCACACCTCCTTCAACCTCTTAAATGCCAAGACAGCGCTAGTAGTGGTAACAAACAGCCTACAAACATATTACACTGTCATGTTATTATTTTTTTATTAAAACAGCCCAAATTTGGCCCTTTTGGTGAAAGATGCTTTCTTCTATGTCTTCTGATGTGTAAAATAGTGGGCGCCATTTTGTGCAATTCATGGGGGCTGAATCCCAAAAACGTTGGATTAGTTGGAAACCAAAGTTTTTGGTAAATTTAATTTGTTTCAAATTGATTCGCTCATCTTTCATTGCAACCCTGTTTTCTGGTACAAAGCCGTAGAGTTAGGTAATACAATTCTGCATGGTCATTTATTCACTTAAATGGCAGACTTGTAATGCTACATGTCTCTGGTTTGTACTGGTACAGTTTACCCTTTGCCTTCTCATAGTGCTCCCATGAGCTCCTGTCCGCACTGCTACTCATAATCCAGTTTTGTGGTCTCAAGCATACACATATAGTACAGTGTCAATTTATTATTAAAACAATCAAATATGAATCTAATAACTTTTCCTAATTTTTGAATGTGTGAGAGGAAACATAATGCTCAGAGTAAACCCAAACAAATGGAGGGAGAAC
The DNA here is from genome assembly GCF_014858855.1 of Bufo gargarizans. Taxonomy (NCBI): domain Eukaryota; kingdom Metazoa; phylum Chordata; class Amphibia; order Anura; family Bufonidae; genus Bufo; species Bufo gargarizans. The sequence continues at coordinate 641,764,480 of NC_058080.1, read as the reverse complement.
ATACAAACTGCATGAAAATATTCCATAGTCAGATACATATCTGAGAAACAGATATTTTGCTACTATTTATTCTACACTATTTTCCTTACGTTTACGATGCAAATTATTGCCCTAATTCATTTTGTCGAATTTGTTTGCTTGTTCTCAAGGGAAAAATGTTTTATGATGTGAACTATATTTGGGATTTCTTTTTTTTTTTTATTGTAGCCACCTTTATTATGAAGGCAATATGGTATTTCTTCCTGTAAAGCTGTTTACATAGGAAATATTAGAGAGATTACAAGAGAGCAATCCCCTAAACAGCTGCAAATTTGTGAAATGATTTATATATTTAATCTTTTGTATATTCAATTCCCCTTAGAGCAACAGCCCAGCTGAAAAAGCTGTAACGTCCTATGTCTTACTAGTAAGTCATAGGAAACCAGATTTATTTGGTTGATATTCGCTGTTACAGTTTCTAGACTCCCATGTTGTGCTGTATATATGTTCCCTTAATCTTGTTCAAATTAAGAATGTAAAGTATTTTTTACCTATCCTATTTTACATTTACTAAATTAAAAGCAATCAGCATATTAAAATCTATATTTTAATAAACGGATGTCTGCATCACGTCTTTGTGTTGGATGATGGCAGAATACATGACTTTTAGGCAGGGCAACATGATGACATGTGTCGCGCGACATTTTGTCGCACCAATGTCGCGCACCAACTTTTATAATGATAGTCTATGGTGTCGCAATACGACATGCTGTGACTGTGACACGACAGTAGCAAAAAATCCATCCAAGATGGATTTTTCAGCGATTGTGGCATCGCAGTAGCAGCATGTCGCAGTGCGACACCATAGACTATAATTATAAAAAATTTTGAGTGACACATGTTGCATTGTAGTTTTGCCCTATGTGTCGCGTGACTTATTGTCGTTGCGTAGGCCTAGCCTTACTCAGTTGTTGTTAGGCTAGTGTCACACATTTTTTTTGGTGTTTTTGTGTGTGTGTGGGGTTTGTAAATTTTTTTGCTATTATATGTCAAAAAACACAGTTCAAGATGTTGCATGATTTTTTATTTTTTTTGCAGTGGCATCCTTTCAAACTTGAAGTGCAATTTTTGGTTCCATGCCATTTTTTATTTCAAATTGCAGCATGCTTTGAGGCTGGCATTTTTTCGCTCATTGCCTATTTTTCTTCTATAAGCCTCCATTGTATTTATTTTTATTTTTTTGCAGTCCAGTATGTGCAGTGTGTGTTTAATGTTTTGATTGCATGTTTTTTTAACAACACTTTCTCCCTTATGGGGGCACATTTTCCCTTATGAGGTTACCACGAAGCATGAGGCTCGCGAGACTTCGTGTAATAACTTCATGAATTCATTATTAGTGTTGATCACGAATATTCGAATTGCGAATTTTTATTGCGAATATCGGCACTTCGAGAATTCACAAATATTTAGAATATCGCAAAATATATTTGTAATCGCGAATATTCTGTTTTTTTTTGAAATACCATTTTATGCAAATTTTCGCAATCAAGAAAATAATGCCTGGAGATCACGAATTTGCGAATTCTCGAATATATGGCGAATATTCGCCCAAATATTCGCGAAATATTGCAAATTCAAATATTGCCCCTGCCACTCATCACTATTCATTATTACTGTAAAAAAAAAAAAAGTTTTATGCGAAACAACTTTGGATGAAGCATCCGAAGTTGATTCACTCATCCCTACCCTTTACTTTTAACATGTTTGTCTATAATTTTCTTTCAGATCTGATCTCTTGAGACAGCTCTTTCCTTAGTTTTCTTTAGTCCATGTTCAGTGTGCTATACTATATGATACCAAACAGCACAGTGGCTACTTTTTACCCGTCAAATAGGCAGACTGAGTAAAAGTTTGAAGACGACTGTGATTCTAATTACAGGACACGCCTTAATTTAACATGTCCCTATGGTCAAATTATTTTCAAGCTTTTCTAGGGGTACCATCATTTTTATTCAGGCCAGTTTAATTTGTTTTGTAACATTTTTCTGTTGAACCACAATTCAAAAGCAATGTCTGATTTTCATTAGCTGATTTTCAGTAAATTTTTATTTAATATTACTTTTGCCAGTTTCAAGTTATTTCAGTGACCATTGTGGGTTTTTCTTTCTTTAACGGAAAGGTACCAATAATTTGGTCCATGTGTATTTACTTCATACTGTATATTCTATGGTTGTATATTCTTACAGAAGGCTGTTGATAATGATCATATCTGTAAATATCATTAACATCTACCTGTAGTTTCATCTTGCACTAGTAATTTTGTTAATGGCCTGGGTATGCATTTACCATTTTGACATTAAAGGGGTTGTCTCACTTCAGCAAATGGCATTTATCCTGTAGACAGAGATAATAACAAATGTACTGTGATTGTCCATATCGCCTCCTTTGCTGGCTTGATTCACTTTTCCATCACATTATACACAGCTTTTTTTTAGGAGTTAAAGGGGTTATCCCATGATTAATGCAAAAACTGAAGAACATTTATCATATAGAACATGACAACCTCTTTCTAACATAGCTAGAACCAGCCCTGTACCTCACATAGATCTAGAGATCTCCACATTCATTCCTCTGCTAGATTTATATCAATCTGAAAGCTAAAGGGGAGTGTCTGTTCTGCTGCAGCTCAGGGGGTGTGACCGTTCTGCTGCTGCTCTCTCCCTATTACAGCTCAGGAGTCAATTGAAGGATAAAACTGAGCATGTGCATCTCAGTGAGCCAGACAAAGAAATAAGGAAAAGAACAAGAAAAGGTGGCGCTGTACAGATACATTTTATTGAATAACTAAATGGCTATACAACATTTTTAATAACATGCAGTGAGATCCAAGTGCTGGTTTGAAAACTGTTGAATATTTTTTGTGATAACTGCTTTAAGACCACAACTGCAGCTCTGATACGAGGTGGCCAGGATGAGAGCTGCTACCATATGCTTTTTCCGACAGTTCCGAGAGGCCGATGCTTTTACCTATAGTGTGCAAGCACGGCCACCACTGCTGGATTGCAGAGTGGTCATAACTAGAGATGAGAGAAGTTATGAAAAATTCAATTCGTCTGCTTAGCCGAGTTTCACAAAGGAATCAGATTTGTCATGAATTACTTAGTCACAAAGCACATTCCTTTGTACATAGTGGGCACAATGATGGGGAATGGCTATCGTGCTGCCCCCGTCATTGAACCCGTCTGATGCAGCAATGATTGCGGCATCTGAGGCTACAATTGAGGTCTTTCAGGGGTTAATCACGTTAAAAAAAAATACATACTCACCATATCCATTTGCTCACAGAGAGGCCATCGAGGCCATCTTGATTGAAGACACCATGCAAGATGTGATCACTTCATCACGCTGTCCGGGCGGGGTGACGTCATCACTGGCCAGTTTGCTGGCGTGGTGACAGCACACGTCAACCCGAGGGAGATTTTGCAAAGTATCTTCAATCAAGATGACCGAGACAGCCTCTCTGCGAGCAAATGGACGAGGGGAGTTTGTTTATTAATTTTTTATCTAAGTGCTTGGAAATTCGGCTTTGCGACGAATGAAATTATTCCTGAAATTCGAATCGAAGTCAATTCATTCGGCTTCAATTAACTCAACACTGGTAATGACCCCTGGAAACAGGTAGCAGTGTATAATGTGCTGGGAAAAAGTGAATCAAACCAGCAAAGGAGGCAATATGGACAATCACAATACATTATCAAGTGTATTGTGTTAATTTTGTCTATTTGATAAATGCCATTTGCTGAAGTGGCACAACCCATTTAACACTTCAGACATGCCTGGTTTATTGCTGATTGTGTAAGGGTAGCGGAATAGATTTTGAGAAGTTCTATGGAACATTTTGTTAAAGTTCAGGCACTCTATCTGTGATTACATGACAGTAGTTTAGGGACTCTCTTTCAGGTAGATATTGCATCACCGAACTGACAGAATGGATAGAGAATGGCCCTTGTGCCTGATCCATAACAGTCATTGCCTGTTACATACATTTCAAGATTCATTCCAACTATGAAGATAATCGAAACAGCCGACAGTTACCCTGCAGCTGCGTGGATTTATGATGCTACTGTCAAGGAAATGAGCCGAAATGACACAGTAGCTGGCTTTAGCTGCAAATAATGTGATAGGCTGTACAGAAGTACTGTAGCAGCTGCTGTCATTGCAGGTAATAGGCTATAAAGAAGGCTGATAGCAATACCTGTCATTTTTTAATGGCTGACTTCACTGAAGAGCTTTTGTGGCCTTTAACATGGAGATAATATAAGATACAACAAATTTTACAGCTTTCATGTTGCATTCATAATTTATCTTTAGAGAACAACCCAACAAGGACAGTATTTGCTAACACAAGAAAGTGCTCTGCTGCTCTATAACTGTCTGATGTGAATATATGCTTAGTGGTTATTAAATCTTTATCTTACTATTACTTAACAGAAATCATAAATCCCATACATGTAGCATGGATTTCATAAAACACATTACTTAACGGTACCATACAAGATTGAAAATCTGGATTTGATGAAATGGTCAAGCTTAAGACTATAGTTAGTAACATCAATTAAACTATCATTGTGAAAGGGGCATTTTAATTTGCTCACGGAGAGGCTGTCGCGGCCATCTTAATTGAAGACACTAGCCTTTTCCATCTTCGGCAGGGAGCTACCTGACACTCACCAACCTCATTCACTATAATGAACACCGGCAGAGATCTGGCCGCAACCCTGCAATCATGCCGAGAATATGACGGATGAAAAAAATTGCATGCAGTGGTTTTCACCCAACCAATTCTTGACATACAGTACATATTTGTCGACTTGCGGCTGGATCTCTGCCAGTCCCCATTATAGTGAAAGGGGCTGGACAGCGATGCGGTAGATTCTGGCATTGCCGGAATGCAGAGAGGTCTGGGAGGTCGTTCCCTGTCTGAACAGCTGGACGAATCTAAAAACAGCAGTGTGAAACAGGCCTTACTTTGCATCTTGTTTTGCATTTTATTTGATTATTGTCTTTAGCTTTTCATACCATACAGATGACCATGCTTGTGATATAATAAGTGTCCCAAGGGTGTGTGATATAATGGTAGCTCAATAGTTAGCACTAGTGTTGATCAAGCATGCTCGGCCGAATACCTGTTCGGCTCGAGTATCTCGATGCTCTGAACATAGCGGAACTCGGCCGAGTACCGCATGTGCTTGAGCGCTATGCTCGAGTCTCCTCCCTGCACGTTTCTTGGCTGCTATGCAGCCAATAATTGTGCATGTAAGTACTGCCCTCACTGTAATGCCAGTAGCCATGTTGGCCACAGGCATTACAGTGATTGGCTGGCCGGAACGTGTCATTGGGTGCTATATAGCACTAGATGACGCATGTTTGGCTCATTCGTAGTCAGGGAGAGCTGAGCATAGGAAGGGACAGAGAGTGTAGGGAGTGTAATTGAATATTTTTTTTGTACAAAAAACATTTCAGAGGCTCAAAAGTCCTTGTAAGGACTATTGCGTGTGACAGCTAGCAATATATGTTTGTAACGCAACATGCGCTAAATTGCTCAGTGTTAGGGAGAGCTGTGCATAGGAAGGGACAGACAGTGTAGGGAGTGTAATAGGAAGACTTTTATACAAAAAACTTTTCAGATACCCAAAATTCCTTTTACAGATTATTGTGTGTGACAGCAGCAATATATATTTTTAGCGCATCCTGCGCTAAATACGTGTAATAGGCCGCTGCGAACAGTATTTGCGCCACATCTCCTGTGTAAAGTGTGCGCATCCCTAAAATATCAGTGACATCCAGGTACTTTTTCCGTAGACGGTGTCCCCTGCGGACAGTTAAATTATCCGCACCACATCTTCTGTTTAAAGTGTGCGCATCCCCAAAATATCACTGACATCCAGTGTATTTTTTCTTTAGACGGTGTCCGCTGGGGACAGTAAAATTATCCACGCCACATGTCCGGTTTAAAGTATGTTCATCCCTAAAGTATCAGTTACATCCAGTGTACTTTTCCATAGACACTGTGAACAGTGACATTACCTGTGGTACCTGTCTTGTATAACGTTTACTCATCACAAATACCTTTTGTAATTTTTTTTGCGCATACACTTCCAAATCCTACGCTACTGTAAGTGTGATAGACTTTCAAGCATATAACACATTTAAAATGAAGAAGGGAGCAGTAAGGGACGGGAAGTGGCCGTGATGCTGATGGTGCACGCAGAGGCTGTGGCCCTGGGCGCGGACAAACTGTGCCTGCTGCCAGAGCACAAGAAAAACAATCATCCACGATACCTAGCTTCATGTCCCAGTTTGCAGGGCGGCGCAGGACAACGCTCATGAAGTCAGCCCAGTGCGAGCAGGTGGTCAGTTGGATTGCAGCAGATAATGCTTCCAGTCGGTTAAGCACCACCCTGTCTTCCACCAAGTCCAGTCTCAGTAGCCAGGAGTCTGGTCAACATAAGATTCCACACTTGGATATTCCAAGGACTTATTTTTATCGCCATTACTTGATTTGGCCCTCTTGCCAAGCACGCTTAAACAGGGATATGAGATCTTGTGCCCTGATTCCGTGGATGATGATGAGACACAGTTGCCAATGATTAGAAGAAGAGACCGGCACTCACTTTATCTTCTGCAGATTAAATCTTTTTATTCGTCACATATGGAATTTTCTGTGACGCGCGTTTCGGCTCCAATACGAGCATTTCTCAAACAGATATAGCATATACATGATACAATGTACATGGTTTAAATAGACCGCCTAGGCGGAAGTGACATCAAGTAACCATGGTGATCAATTAAACAAAAGTGAAACAACAACAAACATGTGAAGAAGCAATCCAACTGCAGCAGCCTCAATCAAAATAGCATTACTTAAAAAATAAAAAAAGTTCTCCAAAAATCGAAATGATTTCCAAGTCAGATGATGCGGTTGGGGGTTCCTCACGTTTTCTGAAAGAAATAAAGAAAAAAAAGAACAAATAAATACATAGAATATAAAATGCACGTAATCGTGGAGTTTGGAAATTACAGGAAGCTGTTCAGATCATACTCCCGGTTTAACCCCATGGGCTCCAACGTCTGTAATGTATGAATCCAATAGAATTCACGTCTTTTTAACATTTTAATCCTGTTTCCCCACTCTGCGAGGTTGTGCCACATGTTCGATGATTTGAAAGCGCAATTGCGCAATATTATGTTTGCAGCGAAGTGGTAGGGGAACGGTAAGAGCAGGTTCTTTTTTCGTATGGTGGACTTGTGTTTTGAGAAGCGATCCTTCATTCGCATAGAAGTTTCTCCTATATACAGGAGTCCACACAGACATTTTATTAAATATACTATGTGATCACTATTACGTGTAAAGAAACCCTTAACAGGAAATCACTTGCCCGTGTGGGGATGTGTAAAATATTCCCCTCTGATCACACTCAAACAATGTATATATCCCAGGTAGGGAAACGTGCCCTTCCTTGGAGTAGACAAAGTTTGTTGACGTGTCTCAATCTGAACACTGCCCACGTCAGCCCTTACCACCATATCGCAAATGTTCTTGTTGCGCTTGTAACATATTAGAGGAGAACTCTTAAACTCCTCCACAGAGGGGTATGCCCGGGACAAAATATTCCAGTGTCGATTAAAAATATACCGACATTTGTTAACCCATGGGTGGTATTTAGTAACAAATGGAATGCGTGACTTCTTAGCCTCCTGCTTAGGGGCCAAAGAAGTAGCCTTTTTCCTCTCACTATTCAGCAGTGAAGTGGGGTAACCTCGATTCTCGAATCTCAATGATATTTCATCGAGGCGATTTTCTTTAACCCTTGCACTAGAGACAATCCTACGGACCCTCTGGAACTGAGAATGGGGCAGTGCTTTTTTGACTGTAGGAGGGTGTGATGAAACCAACCTCGCCACAGTGTTTTGGAGAGGGCTGTTTGCCAGCCTCTTGCCTCAGGATTATGGCCCATACTAACTTTAAAGGAGAAGACAGACCGGCCGCACAGCTTAACTCTGTCTTTGGAATTGTATTTTATGTTATTATGCGTTCGGTTAAATTGTATGTTATGTGAGGGTACCCAGATAGCTAATATTATTGTATTTGTGTATTCTGAGTGCCATTCACCTAATGATATGCACTCAGACTTGAGCTATCTGGGGATATGTTAAATGTCTGTGTTTGCTGTGGGGGTGTGACATTGTGTGTTTGGGTGGTGATTCCTGTCCTGTTGTCTCCACATGTGTATTGGCGATTTCCCTTTGTCCTGAGAGATAATTGGATTGCTCCTCGGGTGTCGCCAGGGCAGAGAGGAGGAAACCATGATGCATTGTGGGGATGTGTTGTGTCTGTGTGTCGCAGTCTCCCTTCTGGTCCCCTAGGGGCGTGGCCACCAGATGGGGACCTGCATAAATACGGGCGGGTAGTCCTCAATAAAGAGTTCCTGTTTTATCCTTCATCATGTTGAGACTGGTGTTTGGATAACTGATCAAAACTGGGGAATTGCTATACGCTGAAGATTTGCTATACTCCCCTGGCATAACTACTAGATCTTGTAAGAGCTGTTCCTGCTCTCTGGTTTTAGGAGAGGTTCACCCACTGGAACCTGGAGCCTTGTCGTAGGTCCAGGGTGGGTAGGAGACGGTGAGACCTCAACCAAGCTACGGCAGTTCGTGGGGTCTGCAGTGCGTACGGTGTCAAGTGGAGTGCTTGGAGTCCTCGGAAAGCACTAGGAGCATCTAGCAACGGAGGTACTCAGTCGGGGTGCCAGGTGATCCGTTACATTGGTGGCAGCAGTGAGATGGCATCCTAGTGTGAGGAGAAGCAGCTCAGAGACACCGTTCGTGGAGTATATTGAGGGCAACGCTAGTATCCGTTCAGCGCCCCTGGCTACAGCAGGATGGAATCGGCTAGTCTTCGAACAGCGTTCCACTACGAGGAGGATGATGACCCGGACTGGAGGGATGCAGTCCGGAAAGGCGTCTGGCATGAGGCCCTGGAAGATGTACAGCGTCAGTGGGGCGAGTGTCTCCCCAGTTAGGAGCAGCAGTTGCGGATGCGAGTGGCCCTGCGAATGCCCCTTCTGGGAGAGAAGCCCCTGAATGAGTGGGTGACAGAACTGGAGAGCCTGGTATGGAAGGAGCTTTGGCTAGATGACGCCTACCAGGCACTCTGGTGGTATGTGATTCGGCCCTCCCCCGGGATGGCTGAGCACAACAGACCCGAGGGTGAGGATTATGATGGCCCTGGCCTGTTGTTTGAGGCCTTCGCAGAACCGGCGTTCGGAGATGCTGGAGGGTCCCGGTTCTGGGATATCTATGACCACAGAGAGGCTATGCATGATTGGGCTACAGCGAGAGAGGTGAGACAAGACCTGGCATCTCTAGTGACAAAGGAGTGGGAGCTGGAGCAGGACTACCAATACTTCTTCAGCTCAATTTGGTCCCAATATACACTGCTAGAGAGCTGGGTGGCAGTCCCAGACCTGCAACCCTACAGCTGGGAAGACCCGACTGAAGTATCCCCTGCTTCAGTACCAGCTACAGAGGTAGGGGTCCTCATAGACTGGTCCTGTGAGGAACCACAACAGGCAGGTGGAGACGGGACCGAGGGCTCTCCACCGGGATGCTGGGCAGCTGGCCCAGACCCTCAGCAGCAGCCGGAGTTGCCAGGTTTGGACGCAGGTGGTCCTTACTTGCAAATGTTGAGGGACCTCACAGACTGGTCCTGGGAGGACCCACAGATGGCAGGTGGAGATGGGACCGAGGTCTCTCTACCGGCCCTACAAGGATGCTGGGCCACCTGCCCAGATCTCCAGCGGCAGTGCATATCACAGGGAGAGGAGACAACCGGTCTCTCTCCCCAGCGGCAACCTGAGTTCCAGGGGGAGGAGATGCAGGGTCCCTCTGCCCTACAACAACCAGAGTCCTGGGGAGGAGAGGCAACCGGCCTCACCTTCCACCAGCAGCTGGAGATACCGGGAAAAGGGGAACACAAGCCCCTCTGCATGGGCGCAGATGAGACCGCGGGCTCGGTGCCAGTCCTACAGGGATGCTGGACAGTCGGTCCAGATCCCCATCCATCTCCGCAGGGATACCAGGAGGAGAAGGTAAGTGAGCCCTCCCCTTCCCAGCTACTTCCCAACAGAGTTCTGGGGGCAGGGGATGAGCCTGCGATACCCACTGATCCCTTCCCAGCGGAAGAGCTGGCATCAGGGCTGAGAGCCGCTAGCCTCTGCTCCACCGACCCCCTTGTTACAGGACTGGCTTGTACCCCCCAAACCCCAGCAGAAGAGCTGGCATCAGGGCAGGGCGCAGTCGGCCTCTGCCCTACCCTATCCTCTTGTCCAGAGGCTGACTCCCCACCGGCTACTCCAGCGGAAGAGCTGGCATCTGGGCAGAGCGCAGTTGGCCTCTGCCCTCCCCTATCCTCTTGTCAAGAGACTGACTTCCCACAGGCATCCCCAGCGGAAGAGCTGGCATCTGGGCAGAGCGCAGTTGGCCTCTGCCCACCAAGTACCTACAGCTCCAAGCTGGAGAACCACAAGGAAGCAAGGAGTCGCAGATGCCCACTCAACAGCTGGGGACATACAGAACAGAGCCAGGTCCCAAGATTCAACAGGTCCAGTATTGGGTTGTGGTTGGACTGCCAGACTAACTCAGGTACTGACCGTGAGGTCAGGTATCTGGTTAGTCTTCCCTGGGAGGGGGAGATGTGTGACGAAACCAACCTCACCACAGTGTTTTGGAGGGGGCTGTTTGCCAGCCTCTTGCCTCAGGATTATGGCCCATACTAACTTTAAAGGAGAAGACAGACCGGCCACACAGCTTAACTCTGTCTTTGGAATTGTATTTTATGTTATTATGCGTTCGGTTAAATTGTATGTTATGTGAGGGTACCCAGATAGCTAATATTATTGTATTTGTGTATTCTGAGTGCCATTCACCTAATGATATGCACTCAGACTTGAGCTATCTGGGGATATGTTAAATGTCTGTGTTTGCTGTGGGGGTGTGACATTGTGTGTTTGGGTGGTGATTCCTGTCCTGTTGTCTCCACATGTGTATTGGCGATTATCCTTTGTCCTGAGAGATAATTGGATTGCTCCTCGGGTGTCGCCAGGGCAGAGAGGAGGAAACCATGATGCATTGTGGGGATGTGTTGTGTCTGTGTGTCGCAGTCTCCCTTCTGGTCCCCTAGGGGCGTGGCCACCAGATGGGGACCTGCATAAATACGGGCGGGTAGCCCTCAATAAAGAGTTCCTGTTTTATCCTTGTTAAGATATATGACATTTTCTTTATATGCCCTTATACAGCTTATCTATTGATCTACAGTCATATGAATATGTTGTCTGTTTGTTAACCAGAAAGTGTTTAAATAAAGTTGTACACACAGAGAAAAAAAAAAGAGAAAAGAGGCTGCACAGTAAGAAGCAGTGTGTGTTCCTGAGGAAACAAAAGCATGGTGTCTGTGTAAATTTTGTCCTCCATCAGAGAGCTGCTGTAATCCACAAGATAAGTTCAGAAGCAACTTAATCCGGTTATCCTGTCTCTTAAGTAAAGAAATGGCAACAGGTTATGGGCCCAGAAGAGAAGGAACAAGCCGATGGAGCAGGCTACTTTTCGATGGAGATGAGAAGAATTATGAGCTGTGGGAGACAAAGTTCCTAGGCCATCTACGCTTGATGAACCTTAAAGAAACCATCCTGCGTGAACCAGCAGATGGAGTGGACCCTATGCAAGATAGGAATAAGAATGAAGAAGCTTATGCTGAACTAATACAATTCCTAGATGATAAAAGTCTATCTCTTATAATGAGAGAAGCAACTGATAATGGAAGAAAAGCGCTGAAAATCCTGAGAGATCATTATGCTGGCCAAGGTAAGCCACGTATCATAAACTTATACACAGAACTAACATCTCTTCAGAAATCTGAATGTGAAAGTGTCACAGACTATATCATACGCACAGAAACAGCTATTACAGCACTGAGAAATGCAGGGGAGACCCTCAGTGATGGACTATTAGTTGCTATGATTCTTAAAGGCCTGCCTGAATCATTCAAACCATTTGCAATCCATATAACACACGGTAAAGAAGATATGACTTTTACTGACTTTAAAACCCAGTTAAGGATTTTTGAGGACACTGAAAAATATCGTAGCAGCACAAGCACTGACAATGTTATGAAGGTCAGCACCCCAGTTATACCAACAAAGGGGAAAGACATCATTATCTGCTACAGTTGTAATCAGAAAGGTCACAAAGCCAATGCATGTCCAAGCAGAGTGAATAAAAGGAAGACACAATGGTGTAATTATTGCAAGAACTCCACTCACAGCGAGACATTGTGCAGACGAAAAGCACGAGACAATGCAAAGCATGTAGTTGATGATACAGAACAAACATTTGCTTTTAAAATAAGCGAAGACCAGTTAAGCAATCCCGTAACAAAAAGCCTGATGGTAGATACAGGAGCAACATCGCATATTATTACAGACATTAAGAAATTTAAAAGATTTGACACCTCATTTAAGCCAGAGAAACACTACATGGAGTTGGCAGATGGGAAAAGAACTTCCGGTGTAGCACTCAAGAGAGGCGACGCAGAAGTGTACCTAATGGACAGTAGGGGAAAACAAATGAGAACATTGCTACAAAACGCATTATTTATCCCCACATATCCACAAGACATTTTCTCAGTTGAAGCAGCAACAAGGAATGGGGCGTCTGTTGAATTCCGACAAGATGACAGTATTCTGGCTCATAAGAATGGTACAAAGTTTATTATAAAGAAATACAACAGGCTTTTCTATTTGGACACCTATAAGGGATGTGAAGACAGTTGTTACGGTTGTTATGATATTCAGATATGGCATAAAATCCTTGGTCATTGTAATTACGATGATATCTTGAAACTACAGAATCTAGTAGATGGAATGAAGATCCAAGGTAAGGTTGATAAGTCCAACCTGAAGTGTGAGATTTGTACCCAAGGGAAATTTGCTCAGAGTAGAAACAGAGAGCCTGACACCCGTGCAAAATACCCACTTGAACTAGTACACACAGATTTAACAGGTCCTATACAGCCAGTTGCAAAGGACGGATTCAAATACATCATAGCGTTCACTGATGATTATTCTGGTGCAGTGTTTGTATACTTTCTGAAAAACAAGAATGACACAGTTCTAGCCACAGAGAAGTTTATCGCTGATACTGCCCCCTATGGGACCATCAAGAGAATGAGGTCAGACAATGGTACCGAATTCACATCGAATGACTTCCAGTCACTACTCATAAAGAGGAGCATAAGACATGAGACTTCAGCACCTTACTCACCGCATCAAAATGGAACGGCTGAAAGAAACTGGAGAACACTGATAGAGATGGCAAGATGTATGCTAATAGAGAGCAAAGTACCAAAAGAGTTATGGACATATGCAGTGATGACGGCAGCTATGATTCGAAATCGATGCTTTAACAGTCGTTTGAAGCAAACGCCGTACAACATACTGACAGGGAAGAAACCAGACTTTTCAAAAATGAAGATTTTTGGGTCAGAATGTTTTGCATACAAACATGATAAGAAAAAGCTGGATCCAAAATGCACAAAAGGAATTTTTGTAGGATATGAAAAAAATAGTCCCTCTTACCTGGTGTATTACCCTGAAACTGGCAAAGTCTTCAGGCACAGACTAGTCAAATTCATTGAAAAGGATGTAATCGAGAAACAAACTCAGACTGAGCTGTTGGACAATAATGATGATGACTATGAGGAAAGGAGTGTAATTCCTGTATCAAGTCCAATAACTAAAGAGACCCCAGATTCTTTAGTGGAGATTGCAGAGGACAAAGATGATGACCAGGGTACAAGATACCCTACAAGAAATAGAAAAACTCCTCAGTATTTAAATGACTATGTACTAGAATCTGTTCGTGATGATCAGGTACTGATGAATATAGATTACTGCTATAGAGCACATGATGTACCCCAGACCTTCAGAGAAGCCATGGAAACACCCCAGTCACAAAGTTGGTTAGATGCAATGAAAGAAGAGATGGAATCACTAAAGGAGAATGATACCTTCACATTGACCACATTACCAGAAGGTAAAAATTCAGTGGGGGTTAGATGGGTATATGTGATAAAAAGCAATGCAAATGGAACTGAAACGTACAAAGCCAGGTTTGTGGCAAAAGGTTATAGTCAAGTAAAGGGAACTGACTACATGGAAACTTTTTCTCCAACTGCAAATTTTACTTCATTACGCATTTTGATGCAAATGGCAGCACAATATGATTTAATTTTGCATCAAATGGATGTGAAGACAGCTTACTTGCATGCCCCAATTGATTGTGATATATATATAGACCAACCAGAAGGTTTTGAGATCAAAGATGACACAAATAAAAAGCTAGTTCTCAAACTAAAAAAGTCACTGTATGGTCTTAAGCAATCGGGAAGAAACTGGAACAAGATGCTACATGATTATCTATGTTCAAATGCATTTATACAAAATTCTGTAGACCATTGTGTATATGTCAAACAGAAAGGCAATGAACAAGCAATATTACTAATATGGGTTGATGATCTGATCATTGCTGCAAGCAATGAAAAACTACTCAATGAGGTGAAGTTAACACTTGCGACAAAATTCAAAATGAAGGATCTTGGGAAACTGAACTATTTTTTGGGCATTGATTTTAGACAGACTAGTGAAACGGTGAAGATGAATCAGAAGAGATGCATTTTGAAAATAATAGAAAGATTTGGTATGTCAGATTGTAAACCGAGATCCACTCCCTGTGAACAAAAATTTGATTTCGACGACAAAAGCGAACTTGCAGATGTAAAAAGCTATCGGGAGATAGTAGGCAGTTTGATTTATGTGGCTACATGTACAAGACCGGATTTGAGTTGGACTATAAGCAAACTGTCACAACATTTTTCACAACCAAGTGTACAACACATGATTACTGCCAAACACGTACTGAGATACTTGAAAGGAACTGTCAATTTTGAACTATGCTACAGAAAATGTAAAGAGAAATTAAAACTAGAGGCGTATAGTGATGCCAGTTGGGCCTCAGACCAGATTGATAGGAGGAGCACAACAGGATATTGTTTCAGCCTGACTGAAAATGGACCTCTGATTTCTTGGAAGTCAAAGAAACAACCAACAATAGCACTATCTTCCTGTGAAGCTGAATATATGGCATTAGCCGCAACCACACAGGAGAGTCTATATCTTGCACAATTGCTAAGAGAATTGGACAGTGAGTGTCAGTATGAGCCAGTAAAGATCTTTGAAGACAATCAGAGTGCGATAGCTCTCGCAAAGAACCCAGTTTACCATCAGAGATGCAAACATATTGACATTAAATTTCATTTCCTTAGATCTGTTCTGAGTGAAGGCAAGATAGATCTTGAGTATTGTTCTACGGATAAAATGGTAGCTGATGTTATGACTAAACCAATAACAAAGTTTAAGCTTGATAGGTTTGTTAGTTATATTTTTGGAATATAGATAGTAAAATGATGTAACTATACCAAACTATTTCTCATAAGCAGTATAAGAGCAAGTGGGGGTGTTAAGATATATGACATTTTCTTTATATGCCCTTATACAGCTTATCTATTGATCTACAGTCATATGAATATGTTGTCTGTTTGTTAACCAGAAAGTGTTTAAATAAAGTTGTACACACAGAGAAAAAAAAAAGAGAAAAGAGGCTGCACAGTAAGCAGCAGTGTGTGTTCCTGAGGAAACAAAAGCATGGTGTCTGTGTAAATTTTGTCCTCCATCAGAGAGCTGCTGTAATCCACAAGATAAGTTCAGAAGCAACTTAATCCGGTTATCCTGTCTCTTAAGTAAAGAAATGGCAACATCCTTCATCATGTTGAGACTGGTGTTTGGATAACTGATCAAAACTGGGGGATTGCTATACGCTGAAGATTTGCTATACTCCCCTGGCATAACTACTAGCTCTTGTAAGAGCTGTTCCTGCTCTCTGGTTTTAGGAGAGGTTCACCCACTGGAGCCTGGAGCCTTGTCGTAGGTCCAGGGTGGGTAGGAGACGGTGAGACCTCAACCAAGCTACGGCGGTTCGTGGGGTCTGCAGTGCGTACGGTGTCAAGTGGAGTGCTTGGAGTCCTTGGAAAGCACTAGGAGCATCTAGCAACGGAGGTACTCAGTCGGGGTGCCAGGTGATCCGTTACAGAGGGTGGTAACTAGAAAAGTGAAGGAGAGAATTTCTGTCAGTATTTTTTATATACAAATCAGTCTCCATCATTCCATTCTCACTCTTAATCACCAGGGTGTCCCAAAAATTAATTTCATGGACATTATAGTGCAACGTGAACTGAAGTTCGGGCCAGACCGAGTTTAAGTAATCTGCAAAATCGCAAAGGGATCGAATGCCGCCCCGCCACACGCAAACCACGTCATCGACGAATCTTCGCCAAAAAATACAATGGGCTTTAAAAAGTTCATTACTGTAAATATATTTATCCTCAAACCATGACATATAGGAATTTGCATATGGCGGTGCGGCATTCGAGCCCATCGCTGTCCCACAGCACTGCTGATAGTACGTGTCCTGGAACAAAAAATTATTTTCATTTAAAATGATCTCGAGCAAACACAGGAAAAATTGTTTCTCATGTTCAGTGTGAGAAGAAAAAGACAAAAGCCTCTCTACAGCCTGTATACCTTTAGAATGTATGATAGAGGTGTATAATGAACACACATCAAAAGTGGCCAATAAATCATCATCCTCTAACACCAGGTTCCCAACCTCAGAGGTGTCATGACTTTTTCAAGAAGAATCACTGGTGGGGATAAATAGAATCAGTTAGGGCCACAATTGGGCGGCCAGGTGGTTGAGTTAAAGATTTATGCACCTTGGGAAGTGTATAGAACACTGGCGTTACAGGATGATGATTGATCAAATATTCCCCCAATTTAGGGTCAATGGTCTGATTGGATACAAACGCATCAACCAAAGTGCAAAGCTTCTTCTTGATAATGAATACCGGGTCGCCATTTAAAGGGCGGTATACATCAATATTAGCTAACTGACCCAAGATCTCATTGATATAATATTCTTTGTCCATTAGGACAAGGGCACCCCCTTTATCAGCAGGTTTAAAAATCAGGCTATTATCCTGTGTCAGATCCTCAATAGCCTGTCTTTCAAGACGTGACAAATTGTGGCTTAAACAAAACCCACAATGTCGCGCCTCCTCTAATGATTGTGAGATATCACGCTGTACCAAGGAAATAAATGTTTCCACAGGGTGGTAACATTTGGGTGGCTGAAAACTACATAGTTGCCAATGAGTTAACCGCAATTACTGTCTCAAGAGTAGTGATGGACGAACATCTGCAAACGCAATCAAATGTTTGCGAACCGCAGGTTTGCGGCGGGTCCCATTTATTTTAATGGCAGGCTAACCTAAAAAACCTATAGCTCATATTTTCAGCCAATAAATAATTACTAGAAGTGAACAAATAGTCCCACAACATGGACAGTGACATACCAGATGTATTATTCGAATTTGCGATCTCCATTCATTAATTTGTTAAATGCGAAATATCGGCAATGTAATTTTCCCGTACGCGCATACGCTCACCAGTTATAATTATTTTTTCCAATACCGTTTGTCACTCTGTGTAGCAGAGGGAATGCAGCAAAACAGCAAACAAATGCTGCAGTACCCAAATACACTATATAGAAAGTATATTATTGGTATATAACACCCCGCTTCTATCAGTTTTTTGGGGGGGCGACTGGTATATCACACCAGTTATAATTATTTTTTCTAATTGCGTTTGTCACTCTGTGTAGCTGCAGTATCGCTGCAGAACCGCTCACCACTGCTGCACAATGCAAATCCACTATAATATGCTTTCTATGTTAAAAAGTGTATTATAAGTGTATTACACCCCTCCGTACTGCACACCTATCAATAGTACACCTATACCAGTCCTTAAACAGACTTTTGTGGACCTATTTGATAGCATTTTTGTCCCTGCTCCACACAGCAACCTTTCCCTACACTGACAAAAGACTGAATATAAAATGGCGGCCAGATCGGGTCTATTTATAAGGTAGGGGGTATGTCCATGTGCTGAAACTTTTGAATTGGCTGTCCTGTACCACCTATTGGATGTGTCAAGGGTCAAAGTTCTTCACAATGTAAAAGAATATGGCGGGTGCGAATTTCGCCATATGTTCGCATGTTCGGCGTGAACTGACCGCCAGGCGAACGGCAAGGCCATCACTACTCTAGAGGTTGATGAAGAGGATTAGACACAGTTGTCAATCACTGAGGTTGTGGTTAGGTCAACAGATCAGGAGGATGATCAGAGTGAGGAAGTAGAAGAAGAGGTGTTGGACGATGAGGTCACTGACCCAACCTGGGAAGGTGGAAAGCCGAGCGAGAACAGCAGTACAGAGGGGGAGGGATCTGCAGCACCGCAACAGGCTGTAAGAGGCAGTGGGGTGCCAAAAGGGAGAAGGCAGGCCACACCAAACAGGCCCGCAACTGTTCCATGGAGCATCCCCTTGTGGAAATCTCCCTGGCCAAGTACAGATGGCAAAAGAATAATAGTTTGCAACCTGTGCCATACTAAAATGAGCTGGGGCGTGAACACTATAAACCTTACCATCACCAGCATAATCCGCCACATGGTATCCAAGCACCATAATAAGTTGGACGAACGCCTGGGTCCACAATCTGTGTCTATGGGTCACACCACTGCCTTCTCTTCCCTTATGTTATGTGCTGGCCAATCCCATGTCGAAGGTGCAGGCCCGGAAGCCTCCCGTTCTCCACTTGGACCTTTGCAAGCACCATCAGCGATCAAATCTACTTCCGTGTCCCAGCGCAGTGTCCAAATGTCCTTACCCCAGGCTTTTGAACGGAAGCAAAAATACCCGGTCACCCACCCACAGGCGGCAGCAGGCCCTCGCCCAAAATGTTTTAGATGGTCAGATCAGCAGGCCCTTGCTCCAAATGTTTTTGAGGGTCACCAGCAGGCCTTTACCTACAATCTTTTAGAGGGTCAGCTCACCTGCATGCCCTCACCTAATTTACCTAATAGGTAATTTGCGCGCATGCTGCCTTCCTTGGATGTGGCAGCCCTAGCTGTTTATCAGGCTCCCTCTCCGGATTCGAACCTTGATTTCCCCGTTACCCATGGTCTACATGGTTTGGGCTGAAAATAACATCGAAAGTTGATAGGGCAAACATCCGGATGGATTGTCGCCGTCACAGAGACGTGTGATCGGCCCCAGGTTATCTAGAGTCACCAAAGCGGCAGCAGGCCCTCGCCCATAATGTTTTAGATGGTCAGATAAGCAGGCACTTGCTCCAAAAGTTTTTGAGGGTCGCCAGCTGGCCTTCACCTACAATCTTTTACAGGGTCAGCTCACCTATTGGCCCACACCTAATTATACCTAATAGGTAATTTGCGCGCAATGTTTTTGAGGGCCACCAGCAATCATAATTTTTAAGGCTGTGTATGATGCCCTTACTTATGTGTAACAAAGGGTGTATTGGAGTGTATTGGAGTGTCGGTTCCTTGTAATTTTTTGCAGCTCTTTCACTTAGTGCATAGGCTTTATGAGTGTAGGAGTCCCTCTACCTGAACAATTGTACCACAATGTGAATAAGGCCCTTCTTTATGTGACATACAGGTTGTATCGGAGTTCCTCTTCCTTGTAATTTTTGACAGCACTTGCACTTTAAATTAAGTAAATATACAGGAAAGAATGTTTCCTAACAATTTTTCTTCTAAAGTCAATTTTATCTTTGGTTTGGTGCGTATTATTGGCAGTCTGTAAAAGTTGCGTACTTCTTGGACAACATTGTTTCCAGCAGCAACCTGGTGCAAGATGCATCCAGACATCCTCCCTATGCTGTTCCTGAACCATTTAGGTGGTGTTTCCATCATTTTCTGACCTTTTCCTATAAACCAGGCACCGTCCCCTCTTCAGAGCAGAAGGTGCCTGGTTTAATGCTCTGGCTCTCCCATTGACTTCCATCTATCGAGCACCCGAGCATCCTGATGTGTTCGGCCAGAGCACCCAAGCACTTTGGTGCTTGATCAACACTAGTTAGCACTATTGACTCGCAGCATCTGTAGGTAGTTTGTATGTGCTCATCTCCATTTCCCTCCCACATTCCAAGAATATACCTATAAGTTATTTGGATTTTAGATTGCGAGCTCCAATTTGCATTATCACTCATTTATTAATTAAGCAACTCCCTATTCTGGAGCAAATCAGAAGGTAGCCATTCAAATCTCAGGTAGCCATTCAATTCTTCCTTTTTAAAGAGAAAATGTCACCAGAAAATTACCCAATTTTAAGTTAAGGTATGCCATTCTAACTTATTTTCTGATAAAGTACAGGAGGTTCAGGTGTTAAGTCCATAATACCTGTTTAAAAGCAGCCTTATTGGTATATGGCTTAATTAAATATTGACTCCCTACCCTTTTAAAAACAAATGGTACACTGGTATTGACAATTGACTTCGATAATAGGGCAATTTTTACAGAAAGATGTGTTTGAACTACACCGTATATATATATATATGTACAAAGGCCTCATTCAGTGGGCTGAAATGTTGCCTGGGAATAAATTGGGTCACCACCTTTTTCACTTGATGTTGGAGTGCTGCCTCATTTTTGGGAATTGTTGAACAGTGGAAGATTCGCCTACCTTCCCTGAGGAATTGCGTTTGTCTAACTGTGCTGCTGATCTGTTTTTTGTTTGTATATATGTATATATATATCAATAATAGAATGTGTTAACTAACATGGTCATAACACTGCAATTTTTCCAGTAAAATCAGTTTGAACTGAAAGATATCTTGCAGTAATACATGCTTTTTGCAGTAAAAATAAAATGCGTACAATAACACAAGTATAAAAATGACTTTATTACAGTAATATAAATGCATTTAATGACACAGGTATGGCTAATGACAATATTGTTGTAAAATGTTTTTGCTGTAGCTACCATTTATCTTGCATTAAAATACAATGCATTCATTAAACCAGGTATAATAATGGTGTTATTGCCATTAATTTCTGTTTCTGTAACTATGCGTTATCTTGCAGTAATATGTAATGCATTACATAAAACGCTTTATTAATGACAGTGTTGCCATAATATGCTTTAGCTGTTACCATTATCTTGCAGTAATATACAACGTGTTCAATAACACTGATATAATTGTGATGTTAATGCCTTAAAATGCCTTTGCTGTAGCTACCTATGATTTTACAATAATGTACAGTTCAATAACACAGGTATAATAATGACATTACTACCATAAAATACTTTTGCTGTAACTGTTATCTTGTAGTAATATAAAACACATTCAGTAACACGTATATAATGCACTGACATGCCCAATTACAAACTGTAAATTCAAACTGTTTTGAAAAAGCATTTTCAAAATGTATGCTATTGGGGTGCTGGTAATAAGTATTTGAAACTTAAAAAATAATAATCTGGCTGGCTGTTTATGCAGAAAAATATCAGTCTTCTGAAGGATTTTGTAATGCAGAACTGACTGCATGAAACAATTGCGATGATGAAGATCAATCCCTTACTCTCTATATGCTTTACCTGATAGAACCCTAACATGTAACCAATTATATATCCCTATTCTCTGTGCGGATATCAATTTTCAGTGAAAATGCTTGTTTAAACCTGCAGGACCCAGCTATTTTTCACCTTCATGTGCCTGTTTAATTTTGCATATGTGACATGTCACTTTCTGGGGTAGTAACTTTGCAATGCTTTTACTTATCCAAGCAATTCTGAGAATTATTTTGTGACTCGTTGTACTTCATGATAATGGTAAATTTGAGTTGATATGTTTTACCTTCGTTTATAATTAAATTGTAAAATTTTGAGAAACTTTGAAAAAATTCACTATTTTTACATTTTCAAAAAAAAATCCGAATACACATTTTAAGGTACCAACTTCTGAAGTGAAAAGACTTGCATAATATTAATCACCCATAAATGACCCAATTTTCCTTTGTAGTGCCCAATATGTTATGCCCAGTGTATGTCAGTCTGGAAAGCAAGCCCTTATGCTGACAAGTGTAGAGGTCCTGGGGTGAAATAATTATTGGAATCCCTGAGAAGTAAACCCATTTTGGAAACTCAGCCCATCAATTATTAGGGGGGAGTAAGCAATTTGATGCCCTTGGTATTTTTCAGAAATTAATATGTAGTAGACCATGGAAAGTAAAAATTTAAAGTTTCCCACTGATGCCTAATATGTTGTGCCCAGCTGGTTCCATTTGACATTTACAACATACTTCTTGAATTGTTCTACTTGGTATGAAAATAGCATAAATATAGACATAACCTGCTGTATGGGCACATGGCAGGGCTCAGAAGGGAAGGAATGTCATTTGGCTTTTGGGGTATGGATTGTGCTGGGATGGGTTTTGGACACTTTATCACATTTGCAGAGCCCCTTAGGTGCCTGTATAGTGGAAACCCCTAATAAGTGATCCCGTTTTGGAAACTATAGCCTTTAAGTTATTTATCAAGAGTTATTTTATTTTATTAAGTTACTAGGAAAACAGAAATTAAATAAAATTACATTTCCAGCTTAAAACTATATTTTTGATCTTTCCAGTTGTGGTGATTTTATGAAGATATATACTGTGAGAAAGTGAAGGGAATAGTCTAGGAAAACATGTATCTGTTGCCCAGTAGATTGCATTGTGTGTGGTGAAACACAGGATTTGCCTGCCTCAACCTGTGAGTTGGCTGAGACAGACATGGATAAGGGTAAAGAGTGTTAATCTATTTCAGCCATAGCTGCCACAGACCTTTTTGTAAAGTCTGTTATGGGACTGCTTTTTTTATTTCTCTCTAATTTGCCAGAAACATAACTTAAGACATTTGGGTTAGTTAAAACAGAATTTTTTAAAAAAAATTATTATGAATTCCAAATCTATTTGCTTATCCCTAGTTTAAAGCTAGAGATGAGCTGGGGCGGAGATAGTACCTGAAGTGAATGGCCGCTTTAAGCTGCAGCACCGTCTGTGAACTCACCCTTACAGCCTGGTAATACTGCCTGACAAATCCAAAATGTTGAAGATGGGAGACTCTAAAGCAGGAGATACATCAGGGCATCAAAAAACGATGATTAACAGTGGCGATATGGAGAAATTCATCAAGAAAGCCGCTTAGACTTACATTGCTAGGGAGACCAAGATGGTGCCGACCTCGCAGCGCGCTGCCAGCCACAGACCAGCGGAGACATTTGATAATGCACAGGGAGGTGAGGATGAATCTGATACCCTCCCTATCTCCCGCACATACCTTAAGGAAAATCTTGTTTCCTCCCTGGCCTCATCCCTAGAGCCACTGAGCACTGATCTTCTGGCCTTAAAAAAAGATGCCCGGCACAAAGGTGGAATTATTAGAAGACTCCCAAACTGCAATGATACAACACCAAGCAGTGTTAATGCAAAGTTTACATGCGATCCAGTCTAACATGAATACACTTTACAATGCCATTGAAGATCAAGAAAACCGCAGGAGTTGCAATAATTTACGTCTCAGGGGAATACCAGAATCGGTTGCCCTGGTAGACATCCATAATACAGTACTCCAGATCGGCTTATCTCTCCTGGGCCCAGACTCGGCCCATGAAGTATTATTGGAAAGGGCTCACAGGGCTCTGAAGCCCAAACCAGCACCTACAGCCCCTCCAAGGGATGTTATTTGTAAATTTCTGAATTTCTCTGCGAAAGAAGCTGTACTTACTAAAGCCAGTGACACTAAATCTGTAAAGTGGGATGGCCACAACATTCTTATCTTTCAGGACCTCACTCAGTCGACTTTGAAAAAAATAAGAGCCTTAAAACCTCTGACAGATTGGCTCAGAAGAAAGAATATTCCATATAGGTGGTCATTCCCATTTGGACCCTCGTTTATATATGAAGGTTGCAGAATGTACATTACATTGTTTTTAGATCTGGATCAAGTTTACGAACACTTGAAGATTAACTCACTAGATATTCAAAACTGGAACCCCATACAAGATTTGACGACTTTGCCGGATCTGCCACCGATAGAATTTTGGGACAAACAACATACCACAAAGCCTCAAAGGAACAGGAGAAGTAATTTGAAGTCAACCCTCAGAAGACAACCACTGGGAGAGTGAGATGAACTTGCCTTAGTGTTCCTTTAATTGAGCCTCTTAGACAGCTAAGCCAATTTATACATGATGGCTAGGCACTCCTCCCCCAGATAAATCTTCCTATTCTCCTTCTAACGCTATCCTCCTGATTTTTAACAGGATCCTCAATTTATAAAAGGGTGATGATACATGTTATATCTACCCTCCCTTTACTCTCTTACTTACCTACTTTCTCACCTTTTATCAAACTAATCCACTCTTCATAACTGCACTTATTACTGCATATGATGATGTGGTATTGTTATTATTGGTTAAGTTCTATTTTTTTTTACCGTTCAAGTAGATGCTTCTCTGAGCATATGAATACAGGTTAGATGCTGGTGACTTCCCCAATAACCACCAAAATCCTTTTCTGGGTAACCAAACAGAATTCTTACACACTGGTATATATAGAATTACTAGCTGGAGGTAGAGCCTTGCCCTCCCCTCAAATTGAAGTGAGATGGCTGATTTGATAATAGCATAATTTAATGTCAAGGGCTTTAACGTCCCTTCTAAGAGATGCCAAATTCTTTCCTACATGAAAAGGAATAATTGCTCAGTTCTTTTATTACAAGAAACTCACTTCAAATTCAATCATTATCCTAATCTCTCTCACTCCAATTTCCCTCAGTGGTTTCCTCGGCCTCTAGAGGTGTCAGTGTGGGCTTTAGGAAGGGGGTACCGTTTCAATATTGCTTCCATACTCAAGATGTAGAGGGAAGATATACAGTACAGACCAAAAGTTTGGACACACCTTCTTATTCAAAGAGTTTTCTTTATTTTCATGACTATGAAAATTGTAGATTCACACTGAAGGCATCAAAACTATGAATTAACACATGTGGAATTATATACATAACAAAAAAGTGTGAAACAACTGAAAATATGTAATATTCTAGGTTCTTCAAAGTAGCCACATTTTGCTTTAATTACTGCTTTGCACACTCTTGGCATTCTCTTGATGAGCTCCAAGAGGTAGTCACCTGAAATAATTTTCACTTCACAGGTGTGCCCTGTCAGGTTTAATAAGTGGGATTTCTTGCCTTATAAATGGGGTTGGGACCATCAGTTGCGTTCTGAAGTCAGGTGGATACACAGCTGATAGTTCTACTGAATAGACTGTTAGAATTTGTATTATGGCAAGAAAAAAGCAGCTAAGTAAAGAAAAACGAGTGGCCATCATTGCTTTAAGAAATGAAGGTCAGTCAGTCCGAAAAATTGGGAAAACTATGAAAGTGTCCCCAAGTGCAGTCACAAAAACCATCAAGCGCTACAAAGAAACTGGCTCACATGCGGACCGCCCCAGGAAAGGAAGACCAAGAGTCACCTCTGCTGCGGAGGATAAGTTCATCCGAGTCACCAGCCTCAGAAATCGCAGGTTAACAGCAGCTCAGATTAGAGACCAGGTCAATGCCACACAGACTTCTAGCAGCAGACACATCTCTAGAACAACTGTTAAGAGGAGTCTGTGTAAATCAGGCCTTCATGGTAGAATATCTGCTAGGAAACCACTGCTAAGGACAGGCAACAAGCAGAAGAGACTCGTTTGGGCTAAAGAACACAAAGAATGGACATTAGACCAGTGGAAATCTGTGCTTTTGTCTCATGAGTCCAAATTTGAGATCTTTGGTCCCAACCACCGTGTCTTTATGCGACACAGAAAAGGTGAACGGATGGACTCTACATGCCTGGTTCCCTGAGTGAAGCATGGAGGAGGAGGTGTGATGGTGTGGGGGTGCTTTGCTGGTGACACTGTTGGGGATTTATTCAAAATTGAAGGCATACTGAACCAGCATGGCTACCACAGCATCTTGCAGCGGCATGCTATTCCATCCGGTTTGCATTTAGTTGGACCATCATTTATTTTTCAACAGGACAATGACCCCAAACACACCTCCAGGCTGTGTAAGGGCTATTTGACCATGAAAGAGAGTGAAGGGGTGCTGCGCCAGATGACCTGGCCTCCACAGTCACCGGACCTGAACCCAATTGTGATGGTTTGGGGTGAGCTGCACCGCAGAGTAAAGGCAAAAGGGCCAACAAGTGCTAAGCATCTCTGGGAACTCCTTCAAGACTGTTGGAAGACCATTTCAGGTGACTACCTCTTGAAGCTCATCAAGAGAATGCCAAGAGTGTGCAAAGCAGTAATCAAAGCAAAAGGTGGCTACTTTGAAGAACCTAGAATATGACATATTTTCAGTAGTTTCACACTTTTTTGTTATGTATATAATTCCACATGTGTTAATTCATAGTTTTGATGCCTTCAGTGTGAATCTACAATTTTCATAGTCATCAAAATAAAGAAAACTCTTTGAATGAGAAGGTGTGTCCAAACTTGTGGTCTGTACTGTATCTTATTAAAGGGTTCCATAGCCAATTAAATGTACACAATTATAAATATCTATGCCCCTAATACCAACCAAAAGACTTGGTTTGAAGCCCTCTTTCCAATTATTGATGTATTCAAAGAAGGAGTGGTCATCATGGGAGGGGATTAAAACTTAACACTAGAACCTCTAATGGATTCCTCATCTCAAAAATCTGCTCTATCATATAGAGCCCTTAGTTCTATCCGTAAAAAAATCCAAAATTCACATTTGATGGATGTTTGGAGCACCCTTAACCCATCTGTAAGGGATTACGCCAATTTATTAGTTTAGGCTCTCAACTCAAAAAATAAATAGAACCCATATAGATGCACTATTATCTAAGATACAAAAGTTGGAGTCTCTCCATAAAAATTCCCTTTTAGAATCTCATTTCCCTGCCTTGGTCAACTGCGAACAGATTTAAAAAAATCACCTTAATACAACAACAGCCAAGTATTTCCTACATTCCCAATATAAATATTTCGCTCATGGAGACAAAGCCTGCAAATTCATGATGAACAGGATCAAACAGAGGAAGGTACACAATTATGTTTGCAGGATCGCCAAGCCGGGAGGAGATTCGGCCTTGATAATGAATGACATAGCTCTCCAATTCCAAAAGTTTTATTAATCCCTCTACAATATTCGAGAACATGAAGAAGGGGGTGATGTCCCGTCTAAGCTAGACTCCATAAAAATGTTCCTCCAATCTATCTCACTCCCCAAATTAGATGAGTCTCAAAGGGAGGCCCTGAGCTCTCCTTTCTCACCTAAAGAACTATTTTTAGCCATAAAACAGCTCTCCAAGGGTAAGGCTCCAGGTCCAGATGGCTTTCCAACCTTGTACTATCGCACTTTAAGTAAATCCCTGCTGCCACACCTACTTAACATTTGCAACCTGTCCTTGGAAGGTAATCCTTTGTCCCTTGACATGACGCAAGCACACATAACTATCATTCCCAAAGAAGGGACCTAACCCAATGTGCCAAATATCGTTCCATTTCTTTATTGAATTTGGACCTAAAACTCCTGGCCAAAATAATGGCAAATCGCCTCTCCCCGTTTCTACCAATATTGATTCATAGAGATCAGACAGGTTTTATTATGGGAAGGGACAAATCTGCCAGAATTTTAAAAAGCCTAATTTCACACAAAAAAGCATTCACATCCCCTAGTACTTCTCAGCACCGATGCTGAGATGGCGTCCGATAGGGTCAGATGGTATTTCATGAATCTTACCCTTGAGAAATTTGGCCTTCCAGACGCTTTCACTAGAGCTATCTTCTCTAAGTATCTCAACGCCTCAGCATCAGTGATTGTGAATAATACTCTCTTACCTTCCTTCTGTCATGGCGGGCGTGCACTCCGAATAACAGATAACGCACCAACCAGGCTCTGGACGAGAGACAGGGGAAGGGTCACCTCCTAGCTAATCCCTGACCTCTTTCCCTGCACTGCTCAGCCCACATACAGACCTTGAAGGTAGGTGTGATGTGTCCTCCAGCCTGGGCTGACAAAACTCTGAATTCCCTGAGATGAAGAAGTGGGGAAATAGGAGCAGCCTGCTCGCACAGAACCTGGATGGGAAAGATGACACAAAACAACCAAACTAGAAATTACACTTATCTTCCAGAGCAGGAACAGACAGCCAACCTTCCCTCCTAGCTTCCCAGACCACAATGATTAGTATAATCCGCTCAGATCACTTGGCTGGAGTGCCATTTAAACTAATGACTCCACCCAGTGCACCTGATGAGAGGCGGATCCAGCACGGCACCAAAACAAACACTAACTTTGTGCTGCTATCCTGGCTGACCTCGGCACATCGTCAGAGTGGGGCATGACACCTTCCTTATCAGGAACAGAACTAGACCTAGTTTTCGTGATGATCATGGAACCTTTACTCCAAGCTATCCGTCAAGAATACAAGATAGCGAGTATTAAATTAGGTATTCAGGAATACCTTATGGTAATAATGACAAACCTGGAAACCTCTCTACCCCTAATCTATGACCTGTTAGGGAGATTTGGCCATATATCCAACTTCAAAATTAATATGAAAAAGTCAAATGTCTTGTACACTGGTCTTAGCACATCAACAAGATTAGACCTATCTAAACATTCCCCTTTCAATTGTGATGCTCCCTATCTAACATACTTAGGGATCAAGATTTCCTCGGACACACACAAACTTTTTCACCTATATAATTATATTCCACTGCTACAATCTATGCAAGAACAATTGTCCAAGCTACATTCCCCTACACTATCATGGTTTGGACGCAAAAAATATGGTCACATCATTAGTACTTCCCAGACTGAACTATCTTCAGCAAGTTCTACCTCTCCCTGTCCCCAAATCTTACTATATAACTCTAACTAAGCATATAAGAACTTTTATATGGGTTAAAAAGAAACCCCGTTTGGTCATACAAGTCCTTCAGAGACCTAGGACATTTGAAGGTATGGCTCTACCGGACCCATCACTCTACAGTAAAGCTATTCTTCTGACAAGAGTCTTAGATTAGTTTATACAAACACCTCATAGGTCTTGGGTTGGGATGGAAGCATCACTCACACAATCAACTTTCAGAGGTCTACTGGCTGAAACCCAAAACAATCTCATCAGTACACAAAACCTCAGCCCAACAGTTACAGCCACTATTGAGGCATGGAGATGGTTCCAAAACTTGGCCTATGGAATCCCACTGCCCTCCCCTCTTATACAAATCAGAGACTTGATTGATTTAGCCCCAAATGAGTTGAAACAAAGCCTCACAGCATCAATTCGGAGCTCCGAGATTTCGGTCCTCTCTTTGTTCAGTGAGGGTATTGGGAGGTGAAGCTTTCTTTTCTGCGTTTCCCGGCTCTAGAGCTTAATTTTCGCAAAATTTTCCGAAAAGATTTGATTTGATTCAAATTTATTGGTGTCGAATTGATTTAAAAAGCAACTATTTCCTGTCTGCAAAGAGCCTATATTGTGGTGTAGAACACTGTGCCTTGCAGTAACCGACATAGGGAGTCTGCTGTGGTGGTGAAGCAATACTGTGAGTCAGTATGGCACGCAGATGACAGGCGTCGCTCTTAGAATCTGCACACTTCACTTATTTTTCCACTAATACACCCCAAAAATGGCTGTAGTACATTGTAACAGCAATACAGAATGGCAAGTAAGACGTACATTTTATACTATAACTCCCCAAAAAAGTGTGTAGTACAATGCAACTGCACCGCAGAATGGCAAATCAGATGAACTTTATTTTACACTAATATAACCCAAAAAAGGCTGTAGAACAAAGTAACTGCACCACAGAATGGCAAATAAGATGTCCTTTTTTTTTACACTTATGCACCCCCCAAAAAAACTGTAGAATAATGTAACTGCACCGCAGAATGGCAAATAAGATGTCCTTTTATTTTTACACTTATACACCCCAAAAAAGGCTGTAGTACAAAGGAACTGCACCACAGAGCGGCAATAAGATGTCCTTTTTTTACACTTATACACCCCAAAAAAAGCTGTAGAACAATGTAACTGCACTGCAGAACGGCAAATAAGATGTCCTTTTTTTACACTTATACACCCAAAAACAGCTGTAGAGCAATGTAACTGCACAGCAGAACGGCAAATAAGATGTCCTTTTTTTTACACTTATACATATTCACCCCAAAAAAGGCTGTAGTACAAAGAAACTGCACTGCAGAATGGCAAATAATAGGTACTTTTTAAACAGTTATACACCCCCAAAAAGACTGTAGTACAAAGTAACTTAATCGCAGAACGGCAAATAAGACATACTTTTTTTTACACTTATACACCCCCAAAAAAGCTGTAGAACAATGTAAATGCACTGCAGAACAGTTAATGGCGTACGTATATTTCTTATAAATGCACTCTGCAACACAGTACTTTCACCCCAATAACAAAGAAGGTTTGCTGGAATTACAGATGTATCATCTAATGCAAACCTAAAAGCAGCAGTATAATTTGAATCCCCAATAAGTGCAGCAAGGTGTAATAGAATCGCTCCTATTACCAAGGCTTTACACACTCCTATTGCATCCTGTTCTCCTTTTATAGTGTAGATGATGCCTCCCTATACTTTCCCTACATCTTGAATAATATTTCCCTGAACGTGTAAATTGTTTTTTCTGCACAATAAAGTATTTTCTACCACTTTCCCTAGCACCTGCTGATGTCTCTCCCTGCACTAAGCACATTGGAAAATGGCAAAATCCAAAATGGCTGAGGGTATTTATAGGGCTGTTACATCACAAGGACTGGCTGGCTGCTGATTGGCTGCATGCATTGCATCGTGACTGATCCCTTGTTCCCAGAGTTCTTTGCTCCATGTCCTAACATGTGCAGCAGCCATTTTAGGAAAAAATTTCATTCATTACCACGAAGCATGAGGGAATTCGGCGCAAATCAAATTTTTCCTGAAATTCGGATCGAATTCCACTTCAACTTCAATTCACTTGTCTATTTAAAACATAAGCTAATGCTAATTAAGAATGATTCTGCACTCAAAGGACCAGAGCTATGATGAATTATTAGATTATCCAGACCATTGGATATCTATATTAATACTTACCCAGGTAAAAAATGTCTCACTAAAGGAATTCAACTGTATTAAACCCCCACACAGGACTTATTCATCATTTATTACACAAAAAAAGATATCATGACTTTAAACCTTCTCACATCTGAAATATTTCACATTTTTTGAGGCAGTGGGCTCTAAAGGTCTTAAGAATTGGATAAACATATCCCGCTTTAAAATGTGTATATTTGCTTTATACACGCGCCATAAATCTTTGAATGCTTTTTTTATTAATGCAGATTTGTTTTTAAATGCTGTTTCAACATTTTTGTAAATAAAGAACATATCAAGATAAAATGAGCTAGTTAGCAGCCAGTGTAGCTTAGTGTTTCCTGAATTTGAGCTTTACGTATGGCAGTTTTCATTCTCTTTAATCGTTTTCTCAAGTCATTCTTTATAATCACATTTTTATAAAATGCAATAACTTTAACTTTCTCATTACTTTCTCTACGATTTGCACTATAATGTTCACTTTGTCAAGATTTAAAGTATGTGTGCTCAGCCTTTGAAAAAGCAGCAAAATAAAAATGCAAGAAATTCAAGGCATCTTTGAAATGACTGCACTGCAGTTGTTTATTACTGCATGTTCTAGTGTGCTAATAAAATATATGTTTATAAGAAGGAATAATTATTCAGCAGAAGAGCCAAAGTAACGCAAAGATACAGTGATTTTAACATCAGCTAATCACTACAGAATTACCATCAAGGACTAATTTACACTTATTCCACATTTAAAAGTGAGTTTACTGCACAACTCCTAGATATTCAGATTATTAAAATGAAATGCTCTTAAAATAAGCCCATGGTAATTCTCTGTGTTCTGATCCAAAGAAAGTATTCATTCAAACACAAGTAGATAACCCTTTGCTGTTTGTCATTACTAATGCTATATCACTTTAAAAGTATAGTAGTACTAAGTCCAGTAGCACCTTATGTATTAGTTGCCAGGTTATCTGGGGACATTTAAGCTCAGCCACCAGAACTGCCCAACCTGTTCACAGGAACACCCTGAAAAAATCCAGAAACTCCTATTAACCACCCCCTTTTCCCAGACTGTTGCGAACTATGTAAAACTTAGATCATATTTGAAAGCTTACAGTTGGGGAGCAATTAAGCGAGCACTGAAACCCACTTTACATTGTGTAAAACAATCATTTCCAATCTTTCTATCATGAAGAAGCCCATAAACATGTTTTCCTAGAGATTCCCAGCTGATGTTCCATGCCTACTTTCATAACAGGAATTAGAAGAGCTCTATATATTAAATAGTGGATGGTAGGTGGAACACATTTAGGTGGGTAGATGGGACATTGTTACATATTTCTGCCATGTGGTGAGCAGGTATTTTGTTGTGAGTAGAGGTGCCAAATCACGACTCTTAAGGAGACAAATGTATTTTTTTGGCCTTATATACTATGTTACTATGTTACTGATTGTCAACTTAAACCTACTTGATCATTTTAATGAATTCTGTAAAAAAATAAATAAATAACTTCAGCATCAATGCTATTTTCATATCATTTAAGGAGTTGTCCACCAAGACCTTAATATTGATAGCCTATCCTCAGAACAGACCATCAATATCAGACCAGTAGGGATTTGACACAGTGCACTCCAGCAATCAGCTGTTTAGTTGTAGCTATGATATTGAAAGTCGTCACCAGAACTACATAGCTTCCTCCATTCTATAGTATAGAAATTAAGCATACCCCAATGATTGAAAGTACTGAATATGAATTTATATCTCCTAACAAAATCGAAAAAAAATCCTTGAATATTCCAGAAAATTAGGAGGAAAATGGGAAATTGAATTTTATGACAATTGTTCAGTGAATTGTAGCAAAACGAATTCCCTCACGCTTCGTGGTAACAAATAATTTTTTCCCCTGAAATGGCAGCTACATGTGTTGCAAAGTGAATGTCAGAAACCTGGGAACGCAATATGACCCATAATGTTGTGCAGCCAGCCAATCAGCAGATAGCATCCCCTGTGATGTCACAGCCCTATAAAAAGCCTAATATACCCACTCTCTGCCATTTTATTGTGAGTTGAGCATAGGGATAGACTTGGCAAATGATCGGGGCAGTGTTTTAGCAACCTATAATTATAGAATATTTGATAGGGACAATGCAGGGACAGCATAAGGAGATCTTAGGGAGAGTTTTAAGACACTGTAGGGAGAGCATAGTTAGTCTACAGGGACAGTGTAGGGGCAGTGCAGGCTTTGTATAATTACCCTGTGCATCTTGTTCCACTGCTGCATTATTTATACTTCATCTGTTACATTACTGATTCAGTTAATGTACACTATGGCCAAAAGACAGTTTCCTATTCCTTCAAAAGGAATTGGCAGTGGTAAAAATGTTGCTGTAACCAGCACAAGTAGCAGTAGAAGAAAGGGTGGTTGTTACACCCATGTTTATGGTCGTGACTCCTTGGGAGCCGCATGCAGTTGCCAGTGGTCTGGGTGTTGTCAACCGCAGCTAGGGGCACTTAGTTGTTTGCCTTAAGTGCGGTTGCCGCGGACAACAGGTATGCGTGCAGTTGCCTTTGGTTATGTGTGGGTGTTTGTATACACTTTCTATGTCTGGTGTGCACGGGGTTTATGTATGTGTGCACTGTGACACTTCCCTTCGCCTGTGGCTGCCCGTGGCAACGTGTTTTGTTTACATGTGTTGGCAGTGTCTCGGCCTTCTGGCCGGCTCCCAGGACACGGTTGCCACACATGTAGTTGTCGTCGGTAACAGCTGCAGTGTGATAGTTGTTTGTGCACTTCCCCTTTTAGTGGCTTCACTACCCTGTTTGGTGATGGAAGGGTTAACTCCCTTCCCACAGTGTGTCTGTGTGGGTGTGGCCACTTTGGGCTATAAAGCCTCTGTGGAGACCTGTAGCTGAGGGGTTCTTCAGCCATGGTTTGCTGGAGACATCCTCCTGGTTATTCACCATCTCTCCAGTGAGGGCCACCCTTGTGGTCATAACTCTTGTTTGAATTTATGAAGATGTGTCTGTGATATGCTTGTTTATTGCACCTTATGGTCCTGGGTTCCTGTGTGATGTGTGTTGTGTGCTGTGTCCTTTTGTAGTGGATAGCAGCACTTGCACATGGCTTTCAGGCTTAGTGTCTGTGGCAGGTGAGTGTTGTGTTTGTGGCATGTACCTGCCATGGCCATAAGTTGTATATGTTCCCCCTCCTTTTGCAGCTTGGCCACTTTAGACTCTGGTTTCGCCGCGTCCAGGAGGAACAGATAGTCTACCCAACTCCTAGCTCAGGGACCTGCGGAGGGTTAGTAGGGATCTGAGGTTCCGGAGCATGAGCCCTCCTAACATCAAGGTGGGCTCATGCAGCTAGGAGTCAGGGTCAGATTAGGGAAGCTCTAGGAGGTGACCTGCTCCCTAATTCTGTCTTCCTGGTCGAGCAGCGACTACCATCATCTGGCATGGCACGACTGAGAGTTTTCCCCATTCCTCAGCCGTGACAGTGGTGGAATCAGCAGCTGCATCAACAGGCCAGAACTGCCACTGTCATCCAACGGTCATGTTTTGACCTACAATCCAGCTGTACTGGAACGGTTGACTCTATTCACCATCATCTCAGATGACAATAGATGCACACAACCAGGAATCGGTGGGTTTCTCTGATACCACACTTACTTGGCATGGACCCAGAAACAACCCCTGTACCCACATCTGTCCTGCAACTGACTCTTTCTTTTGCTGCTCCTTCTGCTAGGGAACTTATGCATGCTGCTGGCTCTGCTCTACTTTTCAGAGAGAACGAGCTTAGTGAGGACAGTCAGCAGCTACAGGCCATCACAGACTTGGAGGACAGATCCACTGCATCCTCCCTTAGGCAGGCAACTATAGATGATGACAGTCGGGTGGGTGCACATGTTGTGAGCAGTCAGGAATGTCATGAGACTGGTGAAGGTGACATAAGTGACGAACAGATATTAGTGGATGATTATGTAACTGATCACACATGGGAGCCGGGTGAAGAGGGAGCATACACATCATAAGGGGGTGAGAGTGGCAGCAGGCCCGTAAGACAGCAGCAGGGTGGGAGTGTGCCGATGTGCTAAAAGGGTGGGATCAATGGGAGATATGGAGCCAAACGCGCCCAGGGTAGACAGTCTGCTACTCAGGAGCTTACCTGTCAAGAAACAAATAGCCATGAACAGGTTCATAAAAGCTGGTGCAGACAGTCAGCATGGAATGTTGGGGGTGAAATACCATACTCATCATTGTGAGAATTTTTTATCAAGTCACTTGGAGGATGTTATCATGGTGGTATGCATGGGTAGGCATAGATATTTGGGCAGAAGGTGAACCGCAATCAGGGCACTAATGTTGACACCATGGCCCTGCATCAACACATGGAGCATCAGCATAAAGTGGCCTGGGTAAACCGCGGCACTAATGTAGTGGCACAGCCTGATGAAGCAATCACTCCATCTCCCAGTGGCCCATGTGTCTTCTCCAGAAGTCAGGGCTCCTCCTTCCCTTTATATATTACTCCTGATTCTCCTCCTCCTCCTTGTGATATGTTTCGCCAGCAATCGATCACCGAGGCGATTGCAAAGAGACAACAGTATGCGTTCACTCATCCAATGGCATAGAAGCTGAACATGCACATGGCCAAGTTGCTGGTACTACAGTCCCTACCTTTCAATATTGTGGACTCTGAATATTCCAGAGAACTGATAGCTTGTGCCCACACAAGGTGGAAGTCTCTAGCTGTCATTACTTATCTAAAAAAGCTGTACCAGCCCTGCACATGTATGTTGAGCAGAAGAGTGGGACAGTCCTTGAGCCTGTCAGTGTCTGATACAGTTCATGCCTGCGCTGACATGTAACTATTATCAAGGACAATAGGATGTTCTTTACATCCCACTGGGTAAATGTGTTCCCGACCCAGCAACTTGGCCAGGTGATGTCAATGCCGACTCTGTGTTGTAATTGGGGGATTTCTGCACCAATGTCCGCCTCTGTCTCCTGATCCTCTACCTTGTCCTCAGCCTCCACTGTAGGCACATTTTAGAGTGGTTCTCTAGCATGCCACCTATGCAAAGCATGGCATTGCTACGCAGTTCTGGACCTGGTCAGCCTGGGGAAATGGAGTCACACAAGGAGAAACTGATCCGTGTCACCAACCAAGAAATCGAATCCTGGCTATCTCCTCTCCAACTGAAGAAAGAAACCATGGTCATCGAAAATAGGAAGAACATTCTGTCTGTGGTGTGTCAGGGGAGGCTGACCCATGCTTCCTGCATGGCATACATCTTCATTCTGGTAGGCAAAGGTAGTGGCCACAGCACTCGTCCAGATGGTTTTTGGGGGTGCATGTCTCTAGGGTGATATCCCTCCACCTGGGAATGTTGGTATATACTTTTGAATGTATTGGAGACAGCATGCCAGTGCAGTAAATTTGAAAAATTGATTATTTTATGAATTCATTTAAACACCAGTGGTACATAAACAACATCAGTGCAACATTTGGGGCCCTGTATGGGTGCCCTTTGTCAGGCTAATGTTGATAAAAAGAAGAACAAAATCCATAATTTTCAAGTGCAATACATAATTACAGGAATTCAATACATGATTACAAGGTAAAAAATACATGATTGTATGGAGATAAATCTATTACATGATCCAAACAGGGTTTTGTTATATGTACATGATTATAGGAAGATGTAGACGGAACATCTACACCATCTACATATTTTTTTCATTATCATCAGCCTGAAGAATAGCATCCATAAAAGGCCCGAACCGTTGCACGATGTTGTTTATGTACAACAGGTGTTGAAATTAATTAATAAAATAAGCAATTTTCAAATTTACTCCACTGGCATGTTGTCTCCAATACATTTAAAAGAATATATATCTTCATTCTGGTTGTCACCCAATTCCTGAAGTCTTTTTACCCAGCTACACGACATCTTAAAAATGTCAAGGAAACTGCATGCACTTCAGCCACTCTTATAGTGCAAACTATACCCTACTTCAGCTGCAAAGGAAGAATGGTGTTCCCCTACATCGCCTCATATGCAACATTTCTATGACTCCAAGCTCCACATGATGGACTGACTGTATGACCAGAGGAAACCCGATTTTTTTATGATGCAGACAGACAGCACTACTCCCTGGTGTAACTTTCACATCAGATAGTCCGTTTCCTCAGGCCCTTTGAAGAAGCCACTTTATTTGTCAGTTGCCAGGACTACGGGATGAATGATGTCATTCCACTCCTTCACGTCCTGGAGGGGATGCTGATAAATGTGACTGGTGAGGGAACAGAAGATATGGCGCCTACACCTTATGGCCACCTAAGCCCTGTGGAGGCTGAACTGGCAAAGGAGAAGGATGAGGAGGATACAAAATTCTATACAGAACTAGGTGGTTTATCTGCCCAAGCGATAGGAGAGGAGCAGGAGGAGCATGAGTAACTAGAGGGTGACGACGAAGATGATTCAGATGACCCCAACAGACCATGGCAGTATGCAGTGGAGATGGAGACAGGGAGCCCTTCCGAGTCCCTTCTGCAAATAGACAGATGCATGCTAAGTTGCTTTAATAGTGACAGCTGCATTATCACCAGAGAGGGATGACTACTGGCTCTCCACAATATTAAACCATCGCAACCCGTCCAAGATGAGGGTCTTTATTACACCTTCTGAGAGGGATGAAAAACTCAACTACTATCGAGACATCCTTTGTAGTCGGTTGGTTGCTGCGAGAGATGAGCGAATCGAAGTTGACTAAGTGTAATTCGATCTGCATTTCAGGAAAAATTAGATTTGCACCGAAGCTGAAATTCCTCGTGCTTCGTGGTAATGAATTGCATTTTTTCCTAAAATGGCTGCTGCACGTGTTAGGACATGGAGCAAAGAACTCTGGGAATGAAAGACCACCCACAATGTCATGCATGCAGCCAATCAGCATCCAGCCAGCCCCTGTAATGTCACAGTCCTATAAATAGCCTCAGCCATCTTGGATTCAGCCATTTTCCAGTGTACTCAGGGAGAGATGTCAGCAGGCGCTAGGGACAGTGCTAGGAAAGACTTTATTATGCTGAAAAATCGATTGAGAAGTTCAAGGAAAGATTATTCAAGGTGTATGGAAAGGATAGGGAGGCATCATCTTCACTATAAAAGGAGAACAGGGTGGGTAATAGGAGCTATTCTATTACAACTTGCTGCACAAATTGGGAATAAAAATTGCAGTTATACTGCTGCTTTTAGGATGTTGGCACTATATAATAAATCAGTAATTTCAGCAAACCTTGCTTATTGCGGCGCAAGTTCTGTGTGATACAGCCATTTATGGGATGTATTAATAGAAAATATTTTTTTTTTTGGGGGGAGGGGGTGTATTAATAGGGAAAAAAAGTTCTAAATATATGTCATAATTGGCGTTCAGCGGTGAAGTTACATTGTACTGTAGCCATTTAAAGGGTGTATTAATATGAAAGATACATATAGTACGTCCTATTAGCCGTTAGCCGTTCTGCAGTGAATTGTGATTGTTAAATTTCTTTTTTTGGGGTGTATTAATTGGAAAAAATAAATGTCTTAATTGTCATTCTGCGGTGAAGTTACATTGTACTACAGCCATTTACATGGTGTATTAAAAGGAAATATACGTATGTCCTATTACCTGTTTTGCAGTGAATTGCGATTGATATATTTTCTTTTTTGGGGTGTATTAATACGAATTAATTGCCGTTCTGCGGTGAAGTTACATTATATTACAGCCTTTTTTAGGGTGTATTATTTTAATTTTAATTTAATTATTTTATTATACAGTATGTCAGGCAGACAGGTGACAGGCCCTTCAAAAGGAACAGGCAGTGGCCAAAATATTTCTGTTTCAGGCAGAAGTAGCAGCAGAAAAAGGGGGGTGGCAGCAGGAGTTGAAGCGAGAGGCCTGAGCTCCTGGTGTCATCTTGCGGTCATGTCTTGACCAGTAACCCAGCAGTGCTTGAATGGTTGACTCTGTCTTCGATAGAGTCGGTGGGTTCCTCTGACACGACACTTAGTTGGCATGGTCTCACAGTTTCTCCTGTGACAGGGGTCAGAAGATCTAAGAGACTGGCCACACGTGATGCAATCTGACAGTGTCAGGAATCATCCTGCGGTGTCTGTTTAGTTCAGATTGTCTTGCCCTCAAGTTTTCCCTCAATTAAGATGGTGGATTGTGTCTCAGCTGGGTGCCATCTTACTTCCTGTTTCACATTTAAACCTCTCAATCTTGTTACTAATCGCTTGAATATTGCGTTTGAGTTCCTGCTTGTGCAGTCCTCTCGCTTGGAATTTGCTCTCTGGTTTGTTCCTCCTCCTTGCGGTTTACCCTGCTACCACCTGTTGG
This sequence comes from Bufo gargarizans, assembly GCF_014858855.1. NCBI lineage: Eukaryota > Metazoa > Chordata > Amphibia > Anura > Bufonidae > Bufo > Bufo gargarizans. The sequence continues at coordinate 641,724,880 of NC_058080.1, read as the reverse complement.
TGATGCGGATTGCCTGACTACATTCCTGTGCCGCCTGCTCTGACCCATTGCTCATTTGACCTCAGCTCTGCTTCATCCTTCAATACTGCATCGTTGCTACTAGTAATGGCTCCGCCTGCTTGGCTCTGCTTCATCTTACAATCCTACATCGTTGCTACTGGTAACAGCTCTGCCTGCCTGGCTCTGCTTCATCCTTCAATCCTGCATCGTTGCTACTAGTAACGGCTCCGCCTGCCTGGCTCTGCTTTATCCTTCTATCCTGCTACCTCCTGTTCAAGACTCTGGTGCTGTGTTCAGGCCTTGTCCCTGCCATTGTATTCCAGCAGTATTTCACTAGTATCGTGACAGACAGCCTCTTCGGTTTCACTTGTTTCTGTGTTGTTGCTGGGTATGACCACACTTCTTGTCTCAGGTGTAGCTTAAGTGGTCATTCGAACTCCTCTATTTAATCTAGTCTCACCTATCATGCTATGCAGTTGATAGCTTCTTTTGGTTGTGGAAGTTCTGGTGATGGTTCTCCTCTGAACTCCTGCTCATCCGCATACTTCGGAGTTAAGTGTCTTTTCCTTATTTCTTGTTTGTTGCATTCCCCAATCATTTGGTATTAGGCCTGAGGGAGTCTCCTGTTCCTTCAGCTGGGAAGGAACAGGACTTCTTTGTCCTGATACAATTTCCAGGGCCCTTTAGGGTCAGTTAGGGCTCTAGGTTCCTGCGTATGAACATTCCTACCATTGAGGTCTGTTCATACTGATAGTAGTCAGGGTTTGGATTCACTAGGTGGTGACCTTTCCCTAGTTTCCAGACCTAGTACCTTTTCCCTTCCCTCTTGTGTTCTGTGTGTTAACTACCCACACCTCGCCGTGACATTATCAACCGTCATTTTTGTTTGTGTGAGTGGGGCTATGGATTCAATCGCTGCACTGGCTAGACAATTGCAGGGTCTATCTATAGAGATAGTTGACTTTCGCATGCAGATCCAGGAATCATAGGCTGCTGATGCCAGTAGTAGTTACCAGGCCTGTCCTGAACCTAAGGTTGCACTTCCGGACAGATTTTCAGGGGGAAGCGATAATTTCATTTGGTTTAGAGAGTTGTGTAAATTGTACTTTAAGTTACGTCCGCTCTCATCTGGGAATGAGAGTCAAAGAGTGGGTATTATTATATTGTTGCTTAAAGGGGACGCTCAGTCTTGGGCTTTTTCTCTACTGACCGGATCACAGTCCCTACAGTTGGTAGATTCATTTTTCAGAGCGCTAGGTATTATCTACAATGACCCAGATCGTATCTCGCTGGCTGAGACCAAGTTACATGGTTTACGGCAGGGATAGCGTTCTGCGGAGACCTATTGCTCTGAATTTAGGAGATGGGCTACGGAGTGGAACAATCCAGCTCTCCATAGCCAATTCGGTCAGGGATTATCTGAGAGACTAAAGGATGCGTTGGCCTTTCACAGAAATCCTAAGTCATTGGAAGTGGCCATGTCCCTTGCTGTATGTATGGATAGACACCTGAGAGAGAGATTTAAGGTCCCTCACACTCAGGACGAACTATCGTATAACATGGCGGCTTCCTCTGACACCTTGGGTGAAGAGACTCCTGAGTTTCTCCTGGTGATAAACCTATGCAGTTAGAGGGAGGTACCCCTGGGCCTGCTTGCACGAGTTTTAGTCATAAGAAGGGAGTATGTTTTTTTTCTGTGGAAAAAGGGGATATTTTGTTAAGGTTTGCCCTTACGTTCAGCGTCAAGGTGAAAACAAAAAAATACATTTAATTCTCCTCTTACTCTTGGTGGTGTGGGTGGGGAGTCAGAGAACTTACTTTTGCCATTTACTGGTAGGACCCGATTTCTTCTGTCTGCCGAGGTGGTGCTAGAGTCCAAAACTGTGGGAATTAAGGTGTTTATTGACAGTGGGGTAGGGGTTAACCTAGTTGATGGTCAGTTTGTTTGTTTGCTTGGGTTGACAACAAGTGCATTAGTGAAAAATATTTTGGTGTTTGCAATAGACTCCACACCTCTTACTCAAAAATGTTTGTCACAGATGGTGCAGGACATCCTTTTAAGAGGAAGGAATCCATTTTGTGTTTTGTGCTGGAGGGTCTGCCTGCTCCGTTGGTTCTGGGTTTACTATGGTTGAACAAACTTAACCCATTGACTGGCAAGTGAGACAGATTCTCGATTGGAGTGCTTATTGCATGGACAACTGTCTTAATACATCTCTTTCTGTCTTGACTACTAAAGCTGTTCCCTCATTTATTTCCGATTTTTCTGATGTATTTTCTTAGAGTAGTTGCCAGGGTTTACCCCTACACCAGGAATATGACTGTCCTATCAATCTTATTCTCTGAGTGAAGAGAGGCCATGTGAGAGTATGTTGCCAAAATTTTGGCTAAGGGACATATTAGACCTTCCAAGTCCCCAGTGGCAGCAGGGTTTTTCTTTGTAAAGAAGAAAGACGGAACTCTCAGGCCATGTCTGGACTTCCGTGAGCTTAAACAGATTGCGGTCTGTGATCCGTAGCCCCTTCCTTTGATTACTGACTTGTTTAACCAGATTGTTGGTGCCAATGTGTTATCCAAATTGGACTTAAGGGGGGCATATAATCTGGTCAGGATCAAGGAAGAGGATGAATGTAAGATGGCGTTTAATACCCCAGAGGGTCATTTTGAGAGTCTGGTTATGCTGTTTGGGTTAACTAATGCTCCTGCAGTTTTACAGAATTTTGTTAATAATATCTTTCATCATCTGGTGGGGAGGTTTGTTGTTGTGTATCTGGATGACATACTAATTTATTCCCCAGATATGGAGACTCATCAGGAGCATGTGAAACAGGTATTACAGATCCTAAGAGAGAATAAATTGTATGCTAAAAGGGAGAAGTGTGTATTTGCAGTTCAGGAAGTGCAATTCCTGGGTTACCTGGATCCAGAGAAGGTCCATGCTGTGTTGGACTGGGATCGACCCGATAATCTGAAAGCGCTTATGTGGTTTTTGGGATTCACCAACTACTACCGTAAATTCATTTTGAACTACTCCACTGTAGTTAAACCTTTAACGGACATGACTAGGAAAGGTTTAGATGTCTCTGTCTGGTCTGATGCGGCATTAAAAGCTTTTGCTGCGGTGAAGGAATGTTTTCCTTCTGCCCCTATACTGGTGCAACCAGATGTGTCACAGCCATTCATTGTGGGGGTTGACACTTCCGAGGTAGGGGTAGGGGCAGTATTGTCGCAGGGTCCGTCACCTAGTAAATGGCACCCATATGCAATCTTCTTTAAGAAACTCTTGGCTGCAAAAAGGAATTATGACATGGGTAATAAGGAGTTGCTGGCCATTAAGTTGGCTTTTGAGGAGTGGCATCATTGGTTGGAAGGAGCAATTCATCCGATTACTGTGCTTACTGATCACAAAAATCTGGTTAACCTGGAATCAGCTAAACGAATTAACCCAAGGCAGGCCAGATGGTCGTTGTTTTTTTTTTTTTTACCAGATTTAATTTCATTGTCACCTATCGCCCTGGGGTTAAGAACATCAAGGCTGATGCTTTGTTGTGTAGCTTTTCTGAGGGGGGGGGGTTTGATTCGGAAGATCCTGGTCCGATATTATCTGAAGGGATAGTATTATCCGCCCTATATCCAGACCTTGAGGCAGAGGTGTTGGAGGCCCAGGGAGATGCACCGGATTCTTGTCCTCTGGGGAAGTTGTTTGTTACTTATGAATTACATCACAAGGTGTTTGAGGAACATCACTGTACAGTTCTCACGGGACACCCTAGGAGCAGATCCACTGTCAATCCCATCTCTCGTAAATTCTGGTGGCTGGGGTTGCGTAAGTATGTTGAGGACTATGTGTCTGCTTGCAGTACTTGTGTACGTGCTAAGGTGACACATACTCAGCCTTCCGGATCTTTAATTCCTTTGCCCATCCCGTCCCGACCTTGGACTCATTTAGCCATGGATTTTATCACAGATTTACCTAATTCTTCAGGAAAAACTGGGATTTTGGTGGTTGTTGATGGCTTTAGTAAGATGGCACACTTTATGGCATTGCCAGGTCTACCTAATGCTAAAACTCTGGCACAAGTGTTTTTCGATAATATTGTGAAATTAAATGGTATTCCTTCTGATGTGGTGTCTGATAGGGGGACTCAGTTTGTTTCCAAATTCTGGAAGGCGTTCTGTACTTGTCCGGGGGTACAATTGTCCTTCTCTTCAGCCTTTCATCCTTAGTCGAACGGACAGAATGAATGCACTAATCAGAATCTGGAGACTTATTTGAGATGTTTTGTCTCGGAGAACCAGGAGGAGTGGTCTTCATTTTTGTCTTTAGCCGAGTTTGCCATAAATAACCGTAGACAGGAGTCCACTGATAAGTCGACGTTTGTGGGGGGGATATGTCACCTGCAATTTGGCACATTTACTGATACGGAGACTTTTGGTATACCAAAAGAGGAACGATTTTCCTCTTCTTTGTCATCTATTTGGCGGAAAATTCAAAATAATCTGAAACAAATGGGCAACAAGTATAAATATATGACTGACAAGAGACGTATGAATGATCTGGACCTGAGAGTGGCGATTCTGTGTGGCTGTCCAGAAGAAACATTAAGTTGAAAGTATCTTCTTGGAAATAGGGTCCAAGGTTTATTGGTCCATATAAGATCCCTACCATTATTAACCCGATAGCATTTCGTCTTGAACTTCCTCAAGCTTTGAAGATTCATAATGTGTTCCATAAATCATTGTTGAAGAGATATGTTGAATGTGTTGAACTGTCCTCTTTGCCTCCCGCTCCTGTCATGGTGGACGGTAATTGGAATTTCAGATCACCAGGGTAGTTTACTCCCGAATTCTCTGTAGATCCCTCCAGTATCTAGTTCACTGGAGGGGTTACGGATGTGGGTTCCAAGAGGAGTGGATGTGGGTTCCAGAAGCCAACTTTGATGCTAGTCGTCTGGTGAAAGACTTTCACAGAGCTCATCCGGATAAAGTTGGTCCTGGATGTTCGGAGGCCACCCGTAGAAGGGGGGTACTGTCACGGTCTCTCTTGTTTCTGTGTTGTTGCTGAGTATGACCACACCTCTTGTCTCAGGTGTAGCTTAAGTGGTCATTCCAACTCCTCTATTTAATCTAGTCTCACCCATCATTCTATGCGGTGTATAGCTCCTTTTGGTTGTGGAAGTGCTGGTGTTGGTTCTCCTCTGAGTTCCTGCTTGTCCGCATACTTCGGAGTTAAATGTCTTTTTTTTATTTCTTGTTTGTTGTATTCCCCTATCTTTTGATATTAGGCATGAGGATGTCTTTTGTTCTTTCAACAGGGAAGGAACATGACTTCTTTGTCCTGACACTATTTCTAGGGCCCTTTAGGGTCAGATAGGGCTCTAGGTTCCTGCGTATGAACATTCCTGCCATCAAGGTCTGTTCATACTGATAGTAGTCAGGGCTCAGTTTAGGGATTCACTAGGTGGTGACCTTTCCCTTTCCCTACTTTCCAGGCCTAGTACCTTTTCCCTTCCCTCTTGTTTTTGGTGTGGAGTTAACTACCCACACCATGCCATGACACATGGCCCGGGAGGAGTCCCTGTGCTCCCAACTGTCCTCAACCTCCTCTGTCATTTTATGTTCCCTCAGCACGAGAAGTATTATATGCCATAGGCTTGGCTCCACTTTTCAGCAAGTACGAGCTACTAGAGGACAGTCCAAAGCCACTTCCCATCCAAGATCCCGAGGAGATATCTGCCGCTTCCTCTGGTAGGTGGGCAAATAGTGGTGATGTGAGTCGTATGTCGGTAGGTGTTGCAACTAGTCAGGCTCCTGGCCATGAGACCGTTGAGGGGAACATCAGAGACGTGCAGACAGTAGCGGATGATAATGATGTAGCCGATCGCACTTGGGAGCCAGGTGAAGAAGGGGTTTCATCATTATCAATGATATAGCAGAATTATTGATAAAGATTGTTTGCCTTTCTCCTTCAATCACTACAATACGCAGAAATTGACGAACATCCCCACTCCTACTTCCTATGTTTGAATAGTAATGAGCGGCAGGGGCAATATTCGAATTGTGATGTAGCTGTAACTACGGTCAGGGACAATACATGTCCTTTATGGCCCACTGAGTGAATGTGGTTCCTGCACAGCCACACCATCAACTTGGTCAAGTGATGACGCTTTCGGCTCCACGTTCTCACGCCGTTGGTCCTGTGACAATGTCTGTCTCGGCCTCCTCATCCTCCACCCTGTCCACAGCTTTCACTGCAGGGACAATTCACATTGCCCCTCCAGCGTGCCACATGTGTAGGGTTACTGTACCATATGCCATGGCAAACTGAGTCACACAGGGGAAGAACTTCTCTGTGTCCTTCATCAAGAAATCGAATCCTAGCTTTCTCGGCGACAACTCAAAATCGGAACCATGGTGACCAACAATGGGAAGAACATGGCATCTGCGCTGTCAAGGAGGGCTGCATGGCACACATGTTTAATCTGGTTGTCAAGGAGTTGCTGTAGTATTCCACCCATCTGCAAGACATCCTAAAAATGGCCAGGAAACTTTGCATGCACTTCTGCCACTCCAACACCACAAAGCACACCCTCCTTTAGCTGCAGCGGCAGAACAGTGTCCCCCAACATAGCCTGATATGCGACGTTTCCATCCATTGGAAATCCACCCTCCTTATGTTGGACCGATTATATGAAAAGAAAAAGGCCATAAATGATTTCTTGATGATGCAGGTGGACAGAGGTACTCCCCTGTGTAACTTCAATGTTAGCCAGTGGCAGCTCATATGTGACACATGCTGTTTGCTCAGGCCCTTTGAGGAGGTCACTTTATTTGGCAGTTGCCAGGACTACAGGATGAACAACGTAATTCCACTGATTCATGTCCTGGAACAAATACTGCTAAATCTGGCTGGCCAGGGGACAGGAGACGTGGTGACTACATCTCACAGCCACATAAGCCATATGGGGGCTATACTAGAGGAGGAGGACATTCAAGCCCAAGCAATGCGTAAACAAATCAGTTTTTTTTCTGCACAGGTGACAGGAGAGGAGGAGCAGGAGGAGCAGAAGCTGCTGGAGGAGCTACAGGGCGATGAGGAAGACAAGGCAGATGACCCAGACACAAAATGACAGTATACAGAGAAGATGGAGGAAGGAGTCCATCTGCATCAGTTGCGCAAATGGCTCGCTGCATGCTCACTTGCTTGCGCAGTGACCGCTGAATTGTCACCATTCAACAGAGGGGTGACTTCTGGCTCTCCACCTTGTTGGACCCTTTTTACACCTGTTGAGAGGCAGAACAAACTGAACTCCTACAGAGACACCCTACGTAGTCAGTTGGCTGCTGCATTGGTGCGCTATCATCCATTCTCACGCAGGGGCCCTCTGTGCTTACGTTCCAGTGCCATGGCTCCTGGAGGGGAAATGGAGGGCAGGAAAAGTTCCAGCTCCATCATCAGCAGCTTGAGTTTAGAGTCGCTGATAAGCATTTATCTTTACCTGCATACTGAAGAAACTACTCACCAGTACCAGCAGCTAGACATATAGTAGAGCAGGTCAAAAGAGACCCCTGAAGAAGCGAGGCAGCGAAACCCGGGTCGGGCAGAAACCAGACGATTGTATCTATTGATATATGCCTTTTGTTGATCGACTCTTGTGAGTACAATAAAACCTTTTAATAACATCAAGCCAAAGGGTGCTTCACTATTGTATCAATTTCCTTGAACCCTATAGAGGAAACCATCTGTGGAAGATTGGACCTTTTTTGGGTGGAAAGGAAAGGTGTTGGAGCCCGGCACCATCCACTATTGACCGGAGATTATAGTCCAGAGCAGCGCGGTTCCAAAAACTCTCATTACCTCACCACTATGTCACTGGGCCATTCTATGGTCACTTCATGCTGCTGCCACCTCACCACTCTATTGGTCTCCTCGTGCTGCTGCTACCTCACCACTATGTCACTGGGCCATTCTATGGTCACTTCATGCTGCTGCCACCTCACCACTATGTCACTGTGCCACTCTGTTGTCTCCTCATGCTTCTGTGACTTCACCACTATGTCACTGGGCCCCTTTGTGGTTTCCTCAAGTTCCTGCCACCTCAACTCTCTGTCACTGGCCACTCTGTGGTCTCCTTATGCTTCTGCCACATCATTAGTCTGGTACTGGGCCACTCTGTGGTCTCCTCAAGTTGCTACCACGTCACCACTATGTCACTGGGCCACTCATTTTGTTGTCTCCTCATGCTGCTGCCACTTCACTACTATGTCATTGGACCCCTCTGTGGTTTCCTCATGGTGCTGCCACCTCACCACTCTGTCACTAGGCCATTCTGTGGTCTCCTCATGCTGCTGCTACCTCACCACTCTGTAACTAGGCCACTCTGTAGTCTCCTCAAGCTGCTGACAGCTCAACTCTCTGTCACTGGCCACTCTGTGGTCTCCTTATGCTGCTGACACATCATTAGTCTGTCACTGGGCCACTCTGTGGTCTCCTCAAGTTGCTACCATATCACCACTATGTCACTGGGCCACTCTGTTGTCTCCTCATGCTACTGCCAGCTCACCACTATGTCACTGGGTAACTCTGTGGTCTCCTCATGCTGTTGACACCTCAACAATCTGTTGTGTTTTCATGCTGCTGCCAACTCACCACTGTGTCACTCGGCCACTCTGTGGTCTCATTATGCTGCTGCTACCTCACCACAATGTCACTGGTCCATTCTATGGTCACTTCATGCTGCTGCCACCTCACCACTATGTCACTGGTCCACTCTGTGGTCTCCTCATGCTGCTGCCACCTCACAACTCTGTCACTAGGCCATTCTGTGGTCTCCTCATGCTGCTGCCACCTCACCACTTTGTAACTAGGCCACTCTGTAGTCTCCTCAAGCTGCTGCCACCTCAACACTTTGTCACTGGCCACTCTGTGGTCTCCTCATGCTGCTGCCAACTAACCACTCTGTGGTCTCCTCATGCTGCTGCCACCTCATCATTATGTCACTGTGCTACTCTGTGGTCTCCTCATGCTGACGCCACCTCACCAATTAGTGGTCTTCTCATGCTATTGCTACCTCAATACTATGTTACCGGGCCACTCTGTGATCTCGTCATGCTGCTGCTACTCACCACTATTTCACTGGGCCACTCTAAGTTCTCCTTATGCTGCTGCAACCTCACCACTCTGTGGTCTCCTTATGCTGCTGTAATATCAACACTCTGTGGTCTCCTCATGCTGCTGCCAACACACTACTATGTCACTGGACTACTGTGGTCTCCTCATGCTGCTGCCACCTCACCAATCTGTGGTCTCCTCATGGTGCCAGCTCACCACTATGTCACTGTTCCACTCTGTGGTCTTCTTATGCTGTTGCCACCTCACCACTCTGTGGTCTCATCATGCTGCTGCTGCCTCATTGCTATGTCACTGGGCCACTCTGTGGTTTCCTGATGCAGCTGCCACCTCACCACTATGTCACTGGGCTACTCTGTGGTCTCCTTCTGCTGCTGCCACCTCATTAGTCTGTCACTGAGCCACTGTGTGGTCGCTCATGCTGCTACCACATCACCACTCTGTCACTGGGCCACTCTGTGGTCTCATCATGCTGCTGCCACTTCACCACTATGTCACTGGGCCCCTCTTTGGTTTCCTCATGCTGCTGCCACCTAACCACTCTGCAGTCTCCTCATGCTGCTGCCAGCTCACCACTATGTTACTGTGTAACTCTGTGATCTCCTCATGCTGCTGACACCTCAACACTCTGTTCTCTCTTCATGCTGCTGCCAGCTTACCACTGTGTCATTCAGCCACTCTGTGGTCTCATTATGCTGCTGCTACCTCACCACTATGTCACTGGGCCACTCTGTGGTCTCTTTATGCTGCTGCCACCTCACCACCCTGTCACTGGGCCATTCTATGGTCACTTCATGCTGCTGCCACCTTACCACTATGTTACTGAGCTACTCTGTGGTCTCCTCATGCTGCTGCCACCTCAGCACTCTGTAACTAGGCCATTCTGTGGTCTCTTCATGCTGCTGTCACCTCACCACTCTGTAACTAGGCCACTCTGTGGTCTCCTCAAGCTGCTGCCACTTCAACATTCTGTGGTCTCCTCATGCTGCTGCCACCTCATCACTATGTTACTGGACCGCTCTGTGGTCTCATCATGCTGCTTCCACCTCACCATTATGTCACTGTGCTACTCTGTGGTCACCTCATGCTGGCGCTACCTCACCTCTATGTCACTGGGCCATTCTGTGGTCTCCTCATGCTGCTGCCACTTCACCACTCTGTGGTATTCTCATGCTGTTGCTACCTCACCACTATGTTGCTGGGCCACTCTGTGGTCTTGTCATGCTGCTGCTACTCACCACTATGTCACTCTGCCACTCTGTGTTCTCCTCATGCGGCTGCCACATCACCACTATGTCACTGGGCCACTCTGTGGTCTCCTTATGCTGCTGCAACCTCACCACTTTGTGGTCTCCTCATGCTGGTGTAACATCACCACTCTGTGGTCTCCTCATGCTGCTGCCACCACACTACTATGTCACTGGGCCACTATGGTCTCCTCATGCGGCTGCCACCTCACCACTCTATATTCTCCTCATGCTGCTGCCAAGTCACCACTCTGTCACTGGGCCACTCTGTGGTCTCCTCATGCTGCTGCCACCTCATCACTCTGTGGTCTCCTCATGCTGGTGCCAGCTCACTACTATGCCACTTGGCCACTCTGTAGTCTCGTCATGCTGCTGCCACCTCACCACTATGTCACTGTTCAACTCTGTGGTTTCCTCATGATGCTGCCACCTCACCAGTATGTCATTGGGCTACTCTGTATTCTCCTTGTAATGCTGCCACCTCACCACTCTATCACTGGGCCACTCTGTGGTCTCCTTATGCTGCTGCCACCTCACTACTCTGTCACTGGACCACTCTGTGGTCTCCTTCTGCTGCTGCCATTTCATTAGTCTGTCACTGGGCCACTCTGTGGTCTCCTAATGCTGCTGTCACCTTACCACTCTGTGGTCTCCTAATGCTTCTGCCATATCACTACTATGTCACTGTTCCACTCTGTGGTCTCCTTATGCTGCTGCCACCTCACCACTTTGTCACTGGGCCACTCGGTGGTCTCCATATATTGCTGTTACCTCACCTCTATGTTACTGTGCCACTTTGTGGTCTCCTTATGCTATTGCCACCTCACCACTCTGTGGTCTCCTCATGCTGCTAACACCTCACCACTCGGTCATTGGGCCACTCTGGACTTCTCATGCTATTTTCACCCTCCCCACTCCATAACATGGCCTTTATTTTGCCTTTTTGGCCTGGTTGACATCATCATTTGAACCTTCTTTTGATTTGTCAGAAGGAAGGAAATATGAGACGCACAATGGATCCTGTCGGCCTTATGTACTATGTAACTATGTATGTAGCAGCTGTAAGGCCTGTAAGACATAGTCCCTATTTTGAATCAGAATTGGCTTATGATTTGTTAGCCAAAAGCAGGAGTGGGTACAAAACACAGAAGACATGCAAAGATTCCATTCATGTGTCATCTCTGTTTTGGATCCACTCCTGTTTTTTTTGGGCTTTAGCAATACTGATAGATTACTGACCAAATGCGGACTGAGTGAAGGCCGATGCTCAACAGACAGGATCCATTTTTTGGGCGTTATTGTTCTGATGGATCAGAGAAAGGGCAAAATAAATAGTGACGTCAACACAAACTTACTGCTGAAACCCTTTTTACTCTCTCAGGGGGGCTCTACTTGTATAAGCATTTAATAGAACAGGTTCTGTAGAAATCTATGTGGAATCAACTGACGATGGTGTAAAAGGACTGCGCTCTTTCACATTATAGTAGGATCTTGGGCCTCTGCACGGTTCTATATACCTGGAGATAACATTGACCTTTAAGACTGAGTTCACACTTGAGTTGTTTTGCCACTTTTGGTCCAATAACAGCCCAAATAAGTGAACTGTGCAGTGATTCTAAGAGAGATGCCTATTATCTGCGTGTCATACTGACTCACTGTATTGTATTACTACTACAGCAGACTCCCTGTGCGTTTTTCTGCAAGGCACAGTGTTCTACACCACTATACAGGCTCTCTGCAGCCAGGAAATAGTTGTTTGCTAACGTGATTCTCCACTAATAAGTTGGAATTCTTTTCAAAAGAATTTCTCATCTCTAGTTGCTGCCTATGCATGCCATTGCCCATCCTCATAAAGGTCTAACCAGGGGGACCCTCTGAGCTCACGCTCCACTGCCATGACTGTTGAAGTGGGTGGAGGCAGGAACAACACCAGCTGGATCAGCAGCAATTTAAGTCTCTGATGAGCACTTTTCTTCACCCGCCTACTGAAGAAACCACTAAGCATCATCAGCAGGACAAGGAGCAGAACCTGAACCAGCAGGTGGTGTTATACTCGTACTGCACCCTGTCACCCCAGACCCAAGATCCCCTGGACAAGCTTTCCTGCTAGTAGTGAGGAATCAGAGTGGATGTTTAGTGGGAGGGTGGCATAGTTACCCCAAAGAGAACTCACCTGTCAACCCAAAATGTTGAGAGACTAACCTTTATAAGGATGAATCAGGCATGGATCAGCCAGGATTTCCAGACACCTGTGCCTGATGGAACAGACTAGATAATTTTGGCAGTAATGATCTGACCTAGTGTGCTACCAGACTGGAACATTGTGACAAATGGTTCAATCCTTCTAGCCATTAGAGATGTCGTGAACATAACATTTTCTCTTCGCGAACGGCGAATTTCTGCAAATGTTCGCGAAGTGGGCGAACCGCCATTGACTTCAATAGGCAGGCGAATTTTAAAACCCGTCGGGACTCTTTCTAGACACAGTAGTGATGGAAAAGTTGTTTCAAGGGGACTAACACCTGGACTGTGGCATGCCGGAGGGGGATCCATGGCAAAACTCCATGGAAAATTACATAGTTGACGCAGAGTTGGATTTCAATCTATAAAGGGCATAAATCACCTAACAATCCATTTTTTTTTTTAACAACATGGTTTAAAACATCCAGTGTGTATATACGATCAGGTATGATGTTGTATTGATCAGGTAGTGTAAGGGTTACGCCCGCTTCACAGACATTGACAGACCAAACTCCCCTTTTAACCACTTCAACCCCGCTAGCTGAAACCCCCTCAATAACCAGGCCACTTTTTACACTTCTGCACTACACTACTTTCACCGTTTATTGCTCGGTCATGCAACTTACCACAAAAATGAATTTTACCTCCTTTTCTTCTCACTAACAGAGCTTTCATTTGGTGGTATTTCATTGCTGCTGATATTTTTTCATTTTTTGTTATTAATCGAAATGTAACGATTTTTTTTGCAAAAAAAATGACATTTTTCACTTTTAGTTGTAAAATTTAGCAAAAAAAACGGCATCCATAAATAAATTTTTCACAAAATTTATTGTTATACATGTCTTTGATAAAAAAAAAATGTTTGGGTAAAAAAAGAAAAAATGGTTTGGGTAAAAGTTATAGCATTTACATACTATGGTACAAAAATGTGAATTTCCGCTTTTTGAAACAGCTCTGACTTTCTGAGCACCTGTCATGTTTCCTGAGGTTCTACAATGCCCAGACAGTACAAACACCCCACAAATGACCCCATTTCGGAAAGTAGATACCCTAAGGTATTCACTGATGGGCATAGTGAGCTCATAGAACTTTTTATTTTTTGTCACAAGTTAGCGGAAAATGATTTTTTTTTTCTTACAAAGTCTCATATTCCACTAACTTGTGACAAAAAATAAAAACTTCCATGAACTCACTATGCCCATCACAAAATACCTTGGGGTGTCTTCTTTCCAAAATGGGGTCACTTGTGGGGTAGTTATACTGCCCTGGCATTCTAGGGGCCCAGATGTGTGAGAAGAAGTTTGCAATCAAAATCTGTAAAAAATGACCGGTTAAATCCGAAAGGTGCACTTTGGAATGTGTGCCCCTTTGCCCACCTAGGCTGCAAAAAAGTGTCACAAATCTGGTATCGCCGTACTCAGGAGATGTTGGTAAATGTGTTTTGGGGTGTCATTTTACATATACCCATGCTGGGTGAGATAAATATCTTGGTCAAATGCCAACTTTGTATAAAAAAATGGGAAAAGTTGTAATTTGCCAAGATATTTCTCTCACTCAGCATGGTTATATGTAAAATGACACCACAAAACACATTCCCCAACTTCTCCTGAGTACGGCGATACCAGATGTGTGACACTTTTTTGCAGCCAAGGTGGGCAAAGGGGCATACATTCCAGAGAGCACCTTTCGGATTTCACAGGCCATTTTTTACACATTTTGATTGCAAACTACTTACCACACATTAGGGCCCCTAGAATGCCAGAGCAGTATAACTACGCCACAAGTGACCCCATTTTGGAAAGAAGACACCCCAAGGTATTCCGTGAGGGGCATGGCGAGTTCCTAGAATTTTAAATTTTTTGTCACAAGTTAGCGGAAAATGATGATTTTTTTTTTCTTACAAAGTCTCATATTCCACTAACTTGTGACAAAAAATAAAAACTTCCATGAACTCACTATGCCCATCACAAAATACCTTGGGGTGTCTTCTTTCCAAAATGGGGTCACTTGTGGGGTAGTTATACTGCCCTGGCATTCTAGGGGCCCAGATGTGTGAGAAGAAGTTTGCAATCAAAATCTGTAAAAAATGACCGGTGAAATCCGAAAGGTGCACTTTGGAATGTGTGCCCCTTTGCCCACCTAGGCTGCAAAAAAGTGTCACACATCTGATATCACCGTACTCAGGAGAAGTTGGGGAATATGTTTTGGGGTGTCATTTTACATATACCCATGCTGGGTGAGAGAAATATCTTGGCAAAAGACAACTTTTCCCATTTTATTATACAAAGTTGGCATTTGATTAAGATATTTATCTCACCCAGCATGGGTATATGTAAAATGACACCCCAAAACACATTCCCCAACTTCTCCTGAGTACGGCGATACCACATGTGTGACACTTTTTTGCAGCCTAGATGCGCAAAGCGGCCCAAATTCATTTTAGAAGGGCATTTTTAGACATTTGGATCCCAGACTTCTTCTCACGCTTTAGGGCCCCTAAAAAGCCAGGGCAGTATAAATACCCCACATGTGACCCTACTTTGGAAATAAGACACCCCAAGGTATTCAATGAGGGGCCTGGCGAGTTCATAGAATTTTTTTTTTTTTGGCATTAGTTAGCGGAAATTGATTTTTAATTTTTTTTTCTCACAAAGTCTCATTTTCCGCTAACTTGGGACAAAAATTTCAATCTTTCATGGACTCAATATGCCCCTCAGCGAATACCTTGGGGTGTCTTCTTTCCAAAATGGGGTCATTTGTGGGGTGTTTGTACTGCCCTGGCATTTGAGGGCCTTCGCAATCATTACATGTATGGCCAGCATTAGGAGTTTCTGCTATTCTCCTTATATTGAGTATACAGGTAATGAGATTATTTTTTCCGTTCAGCCTCTGGGCTGAAAGAAAAAAAATGAACGGCACATATTTCTTCATTCGCATCGATCAATGTGAAAAAATCTCTGCCCAAAAAAAAAAAAGGAGGGGAAAGGCGTCTGCCAGGACATAGGAGCTCCGCCCAACATCCATACCCACTTAGCTCGTATGCCCTGGCAAACCAGATTTCTCCATTCACATCAATCGATGTGGATGAATAAATCATTGCCGGGATTTTTTTTTTACATACAAAGTGTTTGCCAAAGCATAGGAACACCGCCACCTCCTCAGCTCATAAGCCTCGGCAAACGTATCTTTTACTGCAGAGGAGAAATCTTGTCTTGCAGCGCCGCATACACCGACTTGTGTGTAATCTGACAGCAGCGCAATGCTTCTGTCAGAATGCACATCAGTGCTGCAGCTAGTCGATCGGTTGGTGTACCTGGAAGGTAAAAAAAAAAGAAAAAAAAAGGCCGCAACGCAACAATTTTATTAACTTTTGAACAGAACATATAAACTTTAACTTTTTGAACTGAACATTAACCTTTTTGCGTACTGGTGATTTTTTTTTGTTTTTTGCTTTTTACCTTTATAGGACAAATCTCTCCTTCCCCATGGGACAATGTGCAAAGCGCAAATCGCCCAA
Source organism: Bufo gargarizans (assembly GCF_014858855.1). Lineage (NCBI taxonomy): Eukaryota > Metazoa > Chordata > Amphibia > Anura > Bufonidae > Bufo > Bufo gargarizans. The sequence continues at coordinate 641,708,745 of NC_058080.1, read as the reverse complement.
AGATGTGGCAAAGTACATTATGCACTTTATCCCAGGTGAAAGGAGAGGTTTGCAGCAGCTGTATGTGAATGGGCCCTAATAGCAGTGTGTGCCTGTCCTGGTGAGATGTAATCCCTATGCTAGGTGTACCTGTGTGTGGTACTTCCGGAAACACTCTCCAAAGCATAGGGCAGGGTGGTCAGGACAGTCAGGACAGAAATAGCGGGTATCACACCTTATTCCACTCCTGCTACAGACACAACATCTTTTTCGGGGTGACGGTTGGGTACCAGGATCGACATTGGGGAAATGTCGCTCGTGTAGACGGCTAACTACACTGGTGGATGGAGCCACAGAACCTCCTGGATACAGGAGGTTCTCGATGATCTCTTCCTGAAATTTGAGGAAGGATCCTGTTCTCCCAGCCTTACTGTAGAGTACAAAACTATTATACAGAGCCAATTGAATCAAATATACAGACACCTTCTTATACCAGCGTCTGGTGCGTCGGGAAACTAAATACGGAGACAACATCTGGTCACTGAAGTCCACCCCTCCCATGAGCGCATTATAGTCGTGGACACAGAGGGGCTTTTCAATGACACGGGTTGCTCTCTCAATTTGGATTGTCGTGTCTGCGTGAATGGAGGAGAGCATGTAAACGTCACGCTTGTCTCTCCATTTCACCGTGAGCAGTTCTTCGTTACACAAGGCAGCCCTCTCCCCCCTTGCAAGACGGGTGGTAACGAGCCGTTGGGGGAAGCCCGCGCGACTAGTTCGCGCGGTGCCACAGGCGCCAATCTGTTCTAGAAACAAATGCCTAAAGAGGGCCACACTTGTGTAGAAATTGTCCACATAAAGATGGTACCCCTTGCCGAATAAGGGTGACACCAAGTCCCAGACTGTCTTCCCACTGCTCCCCAGGTAGTCAGGGCAACCGACCAGCTCCAGGGTCTGATCTTTTCCCTCATAGACACAAAATTTGTGGGTATAGCCTGTGGCCCTTTCACAGAGCTTATACAATTTGACCCCATATATAGGGCGCGCTTGCTTGGGATGTATTGTTTGAAGCCAAGGCGCCCGGTAAAATGTATAAGGAACTCGTCTACGCAGATGTTTTGCTCAGGGGTATACAAATCTGCAAATTTGTGGTTGAAGTGGTCTATGAGGGGCCGAATTTTGTGGAGCCGGTCAAAAGCTGGGTGGCCTCAGGGACGAGAGGCGCTATTGTCACTAAAGTGCAGGAAACGCAGGATGGCCTCAAATCGTGCCCTGGACATAGCAGCAGAGAACATGGGCATGTGATGAATTGGGTTCGTGGACCAATATGACCGCAATTCATGCTTTTTGGTTAGACCCATGTTGAGAAGAAGGCCCAGAAAAATTTTAATTTCGGAAACTTGGACTGGTTTCCACCGGAAAGGCTGAGCATAATAGCTTCCCAGGTTGGCGGATATAAATTGAGTGGCATACCGGTTTGTTTCTGCCACGACTAAGTCCAAGAGCTCCGCAGTCAAGAACAGCTCAAAAAATCCCAGGGCCGAACCGATCTGAGCTGTCTCAACCCAAACTCCAGACTGGGTGGTGAAAGGGGGAACTACAGGTGCGGCTGAAGTTGGGGACTGCCAATCAGGGTTTGTCAGCACCTCTGGGATTCTAGGGGCTCTACGGGCCCGTCTGTGCGGTGGCTGCGACGGGGTAACTAATGCACGTGCCACCATACCAGCTTCAACTGCCCTTCTGGTGCTCGCCACTTCACCATGTTCTACGGCAGTGCTGGTACTAGGTCCAGGGAGGGCTGCGCTGCTGGTGTATGCCTCACCACGTAATCCGACAGCGTCAGCCCCACTCTGCTGCCCTTGAAGCGGATCCTGCACAACCTGTGGTCTAGCGACATGGGGGCGGGTACGCCTGGTGCTATCAGGGACCTCAACCTCCTCGTCCGAACTTTGGGTCAGAGTGCCACTGCTTTCTACAGGTTCATATTCTGACCCGCTAGATTCATCAGATGAGGGTTCCCATTCCTCATCCGACTGGGTCAGAAGCCAGTAGGCCTCTTCAGAAGAATACCCCCTGTATGACATTTGGGCAACTAAATTTTGGGGTATTCCCTGAGACTACGCAAGAAAAAAACCAAGCCTGTCTTACAAATGGGAGGCTAGCGAAGTACCGGAGGCCGCTGCGGTTGATAAAAAATATCAAAACAGATTTTTATTATCGCCGCAGCGCGTGTAAAGTGATTGTGCAGTGATCAAAAAAAATTAATATTTTGTCACTCCGGCGGGGCGGGCGTGGGCGAACGCACGTGTGGGCGACCGATCAGGCCTGATCGGGCAAACACTGCGTTTTGGGTAGAGGGCGAACTAAGGTGACACTAATACTATTATAGATCTGACTGTGATCAGTTCTGATCACTTACAGATACTATAAAAGTACAAAAGCTGATTAGCGATACGCTAATCAGCGAATAAGTGACTGCGGTGCAGTGGGCTGGGCGCTAACTGATCCCTAAACTACCTAACCAAGGGGCCTAAACTATCCCTAAAACCTAAAACAGTCAATACCAGTGAAAAAAAAAGTGACAGTTTGCACTGATCACTTTTTTCACTTTCACTAGTGATTGACAGGGGCGATCAAAGGGGTGATCAAAGGGTTAATTGGGGTGCAGGGGGTGATCTGGGGCTAGTGTGTGGTGTTTGGTGTACTCACTGTGAAGCCTGCTCCTCTGCTGGATCCAACCGACAAAAAAGACCAGCAGAGGAGCAGGGAAGCCATATAACACATCATATTTACTAATATGATATGTTATCTGGCTTCTCATTGGATTTTTTAAAAATCAGCAACCTGCCAGCAACGATCATTGGCTGGCAGGTTGCTGACGTGACCCCCCTTTAACTTTTGCCGGCAAGTATATTCGTGACTCTGCGCAGCACTGCCACCTCCGGAACGCTAATCTGCGTAAGGTGGTCTGGAGGTGGATAATGCACCGCGAACAACCGCAAACAGTCCATTTGCCCAACCACAAACTTCCCATTTGCACAAGGTTGGATACCAAGCTAGCCATGTCCCGTTGATGTCATTGAAGGTTTCTTCCTCCACCCAGCCACGTACAACACCAAGGGTCCCCGAAAGGTGAATTGAATAGATTTTTCAAACGGGGAGATGGTTAAAAAAAACGCTTGCTCCCTCCCCTTTGTTTGAATCCACGCCACGGTCACTGCCTCTGCGCCGTGCAATTTACTGTCACACCCGATATGAGTGGTATTTTCTGTAGTAATATTCTCATCAGTTTAATCCCTGTTACGTGATGTCCCCAATCTGGGGTCCATTTATTAAATAGATTTTTTGAACGGGGAGATGGTTAAAAAACGCTGGCTCCCTCCCCTTTGTTTGACTGCATGCCACGGTCACTGCGTCTGCGCCGTGCAATTTACTGTCACACCCGATATGAGTGCTAATTTCTGTAGAACTATTCTTATCAGTTTAATCCCTGTTACGTCCCATATCAGGGTGGGATTGCCTTTTGTGAAAAAAAATTTAGGCCGGGTACCTTCGACTGCCTTCACAGTGACAGACCAAACTCTGATACACCAAACTGAATTGATTTTAGGAACTGGGAGATGGAAAAAGCAGCTTGGTCGGTCCTCTTACTCCCAAGTTGGGGCACTCCGCGTGCACGGAGCAATGTGCTGTGACACCCTATATGAGTGGTGTCTTAACTAGTACTATTCCTATCAGTTTAATCCCTGTAACATCCCCTATCCGGGGACGTGTGTCGAATTGATTAACCATTGTCGAATTAACGAACCATTACGACATCCTGGAATAATTTAGTTCTGAGCTTTGTACTTGATTTGTATTGGAATTGTTTTTTTTTTTTTTATTGTCTGCATTATTTCTAATAAACTATTAAGAGACTTTATGATGATTTTTTATTTTATGTATTAAAAACCCACCCATACAACTTAAAAAAAATTAATAAAAAAATGTCATTTTTTTCTATAAAAAAACATCCAGCCGCCCCGATCGCTTTTGGTCTGATCATAATGAAGCAACGGCCTGATCATCTGGGGTGTGGCAACATTCTCATAGAGGTGATGATCGCTTCATTGTGATACGCAAGCCCCTTCACCACAACAAGGTAACGATCAAGAAAGGGGAATTGACACTTGTATGTGCCTTTTTTTTGTTTGTTTTTTGCAGCCACAGTGCAGCACCAGAGGCCAGAAAAATTAGGCATGTACACAAGCCTGAAAAACAATGTTATTGTTGCAGCCGCTGTTGTTGCAGCCGCTGTTGTAGCAGCGGCCGGAAAAATTGATGTTTTCAAGGCAGAAAGGTGACTAAAACATTGCGGATTGAACCCTAGTTGGTGGCAGAGAATTCACAAAAGTCATCCGGTATGCAGACATTAAATACAGCAGCGTGGGGAACATTTTGAGGCCAAGGCATGTCATCAGGCCTTTTGTTAGTTAAACGTATCCCCTACTGTCAGTCCCTTCAGGATCCATGCCTCATTCATCTTAATGAAGGTGAGGTAATCAACACTTTTTTGACCGAGGCGACTTCTTTTGTCAGTGACAATGCCTCCTGCTGCACTGAAGGTCCTTTCTGACAGGACACTTGAAGCGGGGCAGGCCAGAAGTTCTATCGCAAACTGGGATAGCTCAGGCCACAGGTCAAGCCTGCACACCCAGTAGTCAAGGGGTTCATCGCTCCTCAGAGTGTCGATATCTGCAGTTAAGGCGAGGTAGTCTGCCACCTGTCGGTCGAGTTGTTCTCTAAGGCTGGATCCCGAAGGGCTGTGGCGATGTGTAGGACTGAAAAAGCTCTGCATGTCCTCCATCAACAACACATCTGTAAAGCGTCCTGTCCTTGCCGCCGTGGTCGTGGTAGGAGCAGGATTACTTTGACCTCTTCCCCAGTTATATTCCCGTTGTGCTGTGACATCCCCCTTATAAGCTGTGTAAAGCATATTTTTTAATTTGGTTTTGAACTGCTGCATCCTTTCTGACTTCCGGTAATTTGGTAACATTTCTGCCACTTTCTGCTTATACCGGGGGTCTAGTAGCGTGGCCACCCAGTACAGGTCGTTCTCCTTCATCCTTTTTATACGAGGGTCCCTCAACAGACATGACAGCATGAAAGACCTCATTTGCACAAGGTTGGATGCCGAGCTACTCATTTCCCGTTCCTCCTCCTCACTGATGTCATTGACGGTCTGTTCTTCCCCCCAGCCACGTACAACACCACAGGTCCCAGATAGGTGACAACAACGAGCACCCTGGGATGCCTGCTGTGGTTGGTCTTCCTCCTCCTCAAAGCCACATTCCTCCTCTGACTCCTCTTCCTCATACTCCTCTTCCAGCGTTGCAGCAGGTCTGGCAAGCGATGATGACAAGGCTGTTTCTGGTGGTGATGGTGACCACAACTCTTCCTCTTCCTCTTCACGTTTATCTACAGCCTGATCCAGCACTCTTCGCAGGGCACGCTCCAGGAAGAAAACAAATGGGATGAGGTTGCTGATGGTGCCTTCGGTGTGACTGACTAGGTTTTTCACCTCCTCAAAAGGACACATGAGCCTACAGGCATTGCGCATGAGCGTCCAGTAACGTGGCAAAAAAATTCCCAGCTCCGCAGAGGCTGTCCTAGCACCCCAGTCATACAAATACTCATGACGGCTTTTTCTTGTTGGAGCAGGCGGTCGAACATTAGGAGTGTTGAATTCCAACGTGTCGGGCTGTCGCAAATCAAGCGCCTCACTGGCATGTTGTTTCGGCGCTGAATGTCTGCAAAGTGTGCCATGGCCGTGTAGGAACGCCTGAAATGGCCACACACCTTCCTGGCCTGCTTGAGGACGTCCTGTAAGCTTGGGTACATAGACACAAAACGTTATACGATGAGATTCAACACATGTGCCATGCACGGCACATGTGACAACTTGCCCAAATTCAATGCCGCCAACAAATTGCTTCCATTGTCACACACCACTTTGCCGATCTCCAGTTGGTGCGGGGTCAGCCACTGATCCACCTGTGCGTTCAGGGCGGACAGGAGTGCTGGTCCGGTGTGGTTCTCTGCTTTCAGGCAAGTCAACCCCAAGACAGCGTGACAATGTTGTATCCGGGATGTGGAATAGCCCCTGGGGAGCTGAGGGGATTCAGTTGATGTGCAGCCAGACGCCGCTGCAGAAGAGGACTCAGCCGAGGAGGTTATGAAAGAGTTTGGAGTAGGAGGAGTAGAGGAGGTGGCAGTAGGCCTGCCTGCAAGTCGTGGCGGTGTCACCAACTCCGCTGCAGAGCCACGCATTCCATGCTTGGCAGCTGTCAGCAGGTTGACCCAATGCACAGTGTAGGTGATATACCTGCCCTGACCGTGCTTTGCAGACCAGGTATCAGTGGTCAGATGGACCCTTGCCCCAACACTGTATGCCAGAGATGCCATGACTTCCTTTTCAATCACTGAGTAGAAGTTTTGGGATTGCCTTTTTTGAAAACCAAGGTGGGTGTTGGACTTCCCATGACTCAGTTTCTTTTGGCACAGGTTGCAAATGGCATTGCTGTTATCAGAGGCAGACACACAAAAAAAATGACACAATGCTGAGCTTTGCAATGACGGCATTCTGGTGGTGGCAACAGCATGCGTTTATTGGCGTGCTGTCTGGCTGACCCCAGGTACCGATACATGCTATCTGACTGTGCCACTAGCTCCTTGCGACGACCTCCCCCTACTTCCAACTCGTCTCCTCCTTCTCTCTGTCTCCCCTTCTGAACTTTCTCCATCTTCTTCTTCTCTTTGAGCAGGCACCCACGTGGCATCCACGGACACATTGTCATTATCAACCACTTCACTTGTATCTGACACCTCAGCAAAGGAAGCAGCAGCGGGTACAACATCATCATCATCATTATCATCACACTGTACGTCCATGTGTGTAATCCTGCCTGACTGAGACATATCCCTGTTATCTACATCCTCTGGCAATAATGGTTGCGCATCACTAATTTCATCCATTTGATGTGTAAATAACTCCTCTGACGGATCAAGTGAAGTGGCTGTGGTGGTGGTGGCGGCGGGCGGGAGAGTGGTAACTTGAGAGCAGGTGACCGAAGCTGAGCTGGAGGAGGATGGTGCGTCAAGGTTCTTAGCGGATGCTGTTGAAGATTGGATGTCCAGTGTAAGCCAGTCAACTATGTCCTCAGAATTTTTTGGGTTCAGGGTACGTGGCCTCTGAACACTGGGTATTATTCCAGGGCCAGTGGAAATCACAGCACCACGACCACGACGGCCCCTGAGGGGTGGCCTGCCTCTGCCTGTCATTTATTTTTAGATAAGTGGTACTATGTGTGCAAAGTGGTGGGCAGTGGGCACAGTACAGTCTGTGTGGGCCTGACACACACTGGCTTGCAACTGCGATTATATTTATTACAGAGAAAAAATGAATTGACTTTATTTTTATCTGCAAGGTATTGTGACACTATTGTGACACCCTGTAATGGTATGAGTGGTGGCCTGGCCAGTGACCACAGTACAGTCTGTGGGCCTGACACACACTGGCTTGCAAATGCGATTATATCACAGAGAAAAAATAAATGGACTTTTGTGACACCCTGTATGAATGGTGTGCACACAGTACAGTGTGTGGGCCTGCAGCCTCTCACACACGGCAAAAAAAAAAAGCAGACTGGTGTACCAGCCCTAAAAAGGTATTTTTGGAGTGCTGTCAGGATGCTGTCCTTACAGCAGATGAGTCTGTGGACACAGAACACTGCCCTAGCTATCGATTTCCCTATTAAATCAGCAGCAGCTACACTGTCCCTCCTCTCACTAAGAATGCAGCTTCCGAATGAATCTAAAATGGATGCTGTCCAGAAGGTGGGAGTGTCTGGGAGGGAGGGACTGCTGCTGATTGGCTGGAATGTGTCTGCTGACTGTGAGGTACAGGGTCAAAGTTTATTCAATGATGATGTATTGGGGGGGCGGACCGAACATCGCATATGTTCGCCCGCCGCAGCGAACAAGCCATGTTCGCCGTGAACTGTTCGCCGGCAAATAGTTCGGGAAATCTCTATATAAGTGTATTGCACCCTCTGTACTGCACACCTATCAATAGTACAGCTATACCAGTCCTTAAAAGGATTTTTGTGGACCTATTTGATAGCGTTTTTGTCCCTAACAGTCTGTCCCTGCTCCACACAGCAACCTTTCCCTACACTGACAAAAGACTGAATGTAAAATGGCGGCCAGATTGGGTCTATTTATAAAGGTAGGGGGTATGTCCATGTGCTGAAACTGTTCAATTTTCTGTCCTGTACCACCTGGTGATGATGGATGTGTCATGGGTCAAAGTTCTTCTCAATGTAGAAGAATATGGCGGGCGCGAATATCACCGTATGTTTGCATGTTCGGCAAATCGCGAACGAGCAAAGTTTGCTGCAAACTGACCGCTGGGCGCACCGCAAGGCCATCACTATCCACAAGCCTAAATGGCAACATTTCCGGGGCCATAGAAAAACGAAAACATTTTTTGTGTAGCAGCACAATGGGAAAATAAAGTAGATACAACCTTTTAGTGGTGGGGCCAGCAGTTTTGGTTGCCAGTCTGAAGCTCCCCCAGCAATACGTAGAGCTTGTAAGGAGACCGCAGCATTCACTTGTCTTTTATGATCCAATCTTTTTTCACCAACTTAATGCGACGTTTCAACCGTCATGGTCTTTTTTAAGCAATGAACATTGTGAACACAATCAGATATGTATTCACTCTCCCATAGGGCCACATGACCCAATGAAGTTGACAATTGAATATGCTAAACGTCCAACCATGTAATTCAGTTGCAGCAGTCATAGTATACAAAACACCCACTCATTATAAACAGTGTAACCCATAGTAGAAATCAAAACCATGTGCTTACTGCATTTCCCATGGAATCCTGTGGAGCATATCCTAGAAGGTTCACGCTTTGTCTGACGTCCCTCCATTCACAATGCTCCTGCTCGCCTAAAGCATGTGTCTACTGGATATGATGTCGCTACAGTCTTCTGGTGCATGTGCTACGTGTAATCCACTTGAACCTAGGCAACCATATACACAACTCATTCCGGCATATCTCTACATTTAGCGTGCAGGCGCCTCGGACACTTACTATGTACGGCATATTCTCAATCTCCTAAAGCCTGCGCTGTGAACTTGCTCTATTCAAAAACTATCAAAACATACTAACGTTGTCTACCTATTCGCTAATGATATATATGTATATATATATATATATAATAAAAATATTTCTTAAATATTATATACTGTAAGTTCCACTGTCCGTCTATCTAAACAATAACCATCCTTTATAGATTATTTCGCTCTTTACAGCCTCTAAGCATAACATTAGCCTGAAATAAAGGATCTTTTGGATGGCCTTTCAATGTGACTAGTATACATGGATACATAGTATCTTGGTCCTCCGTCAGGGGGGCCTAGAGGGGACAAGATTTCAACCAAATCTGGTTTAACTATGTCAAAACATGGTCACTTCCGTCACACCGAAGTACAATAAAGGTACAAAGATAATAATGTAATACCGATTAACTTAGTATAGATGTCCTTATGGTCATCCTCCTGACTTGTTGACCTAACAACAACCTCAGTTATTGACAACTGTGTCTCATCCTTATCATAAACCTCTTGAGACACTAATTGCGGTTGACTTATTGGCAACTGTGTCTCATCATCATCATCCACCTCGTGAAACACTAATTGATGTTCCCCACTATCATCTTCTTCTGGCTGTGGATGCTCCAGAGTTTGGGAATCAGGGCACAAGATCAAATTAAGGAATGGCGATGAAAACAGCTCCTCAGACGATCCAAGTGTGGGATCACTAGTTTTCCAAGACTCTCCATGGTGAGAGGAAGGAGTATCAGGGTAAGGATTCTGTTGACAAGACTCTTGGCTACTGAGACTGGACTTTGTGGAAGACACGGTGGTGCTTAACTGATTGGAAGCATTATCTGCTGCAATCCAACCGACAACCTGGTCGCACTGGTCTGACTTCGAGAGTGGTGTCCTGTGTCGCCCTGCAAACTGGGACATGAAGCTAGGTATCGTAGATGAGTGTGTTTCTTGTGCCCTGGCAGCAGGCAGTGTCATGTCTTGTGTGCTGTGGAGATCGAATATAGATGGAGCAGATAAAAATACATGAATATTTTCAACTTACTGAAGCTGCTTGATTTAATTGTGAATAGATGGTAAAGACAAGGTATGCTGGTGTGTTGTCATCAGCGTCTTCATTATGTTTTTGCAGGACCCACGATGACGTAATTCGGTCCATACAGCAAAAGGAGATCTACAATCACCCATCAATTTTCCAGAAAAAAAACATGTTTGAAAGAAAAAATTTCACCAATGAAAGGATAATGGAATTCGGTTCATACAGAAGAAAGTCTACAATCACCCATCAATGTTCCCCAAAAAAGCCTGTTTTCACATAAATAATTTCACCACTACGTAATTCAGCTCTAACTTTTTTCCACTTTTACACTACACAAAAAGCTTTTCAACATATGAGTGCGACGATGAACGGCGAATATATTTTTCTTTTGCCACTAATATAGGGCCAAAAGGGCTTTAGAATATATAACCGCACCGCTGAACAGCAAATAGGCACAATTTTTTTACACTTTTACACTAGACAAGGCTTTTGATCATATAAGTGCAATGCTGAACTGCAAATATATTTTTCTTTTGCCATGAATACACGGCAGACAGGGCTTTAGAATATATAATTGCACCGCTGAACGGCAATTAGGCCTTAATTTATTTTCCCTTTTACACTACACAAAGCTTTTCAACATATAAGTAGGGTTGAGCGAGCCCGAACTGTAAAGTTTGAGTTCGTACCGAACTTTAGGGTTTTTGGACCCGAACATTTCCATAAAAGTTCGGGTTCGGTGCTTTCTTGGCACTTTTTGAAAGGCTGCAGAGCAGCCAATCAACAAGCAGTTATCTGTCTGACCTTAGAAGCCATCATAGCCATGCCTACTAATGGCATGCCTGTGATTTGCCAGAGCAGCATGTGACCCAGGCTCTATATAAGCTTGAGTCACGTAGCGCTGCACGTCACTCTGCTGTTACAAATGTAGGAAGAGGATGCTGCTGGACTTATGATTTCAGGGAGAGAATAGGAGAGAATCTAACTTCAGCGATCTACAGATAAATAGTTGTGTGGGTGCACGGCACAATCGTTTTACCCTACCCTGAGCCCATTGACCAAGAAAAATAAAAAATAACTTTTATAATTATGTTAGTTAGGTGGGCGGCGGACGGCCATTTTATGCAAGCTCAGTGCACCAGCACTGCATCTGAGCTTTTGGGATATTGCAAATCACCAATTTTTTGGGGCAAACTACAACATCTTGATTAGTCAGTGTGCAATTTAAGCTAGAAATACACCCATCATTTTCTGGGGTTTGAAAAACACACTTTTTCGACAAAAAACCCCCACTAATTTTCAGGCCTTGCAGCATCAGCACGTGTGAAATTTCAGGCTTAAATACTGCTGTCAAATTGACAGGCATTTGAAATACAGCCATTTGAAATACAGCCATTTTGTGCAAAGAAATATTTAATTGAGGCCTAGTCTGAATCAGGCCGTGTGAGATACACCCTTTACATACTGTCGTTCTATTCTACTATTAAACACCCATTTAGTGAAAGATCCTAATTCGAGAATTATGAGGAGAGCGTCAAATAAAGGACGTGGCCCAGGTCAAGGTGCTGCTGGTGGAGCTCCTGTTGCAGGGAGAGGATGTGGTCGATCTGTACCAGCTACACGCACAAGTGGAAACCCTTCCTTAGGTGCGAGTAGGAGACAGAACCTGCAGCGGTATTTGGTCGGGCCTAATGCGGCTCTACAAATGGTGAGGCCAAATGCCACCTGGCACCCCACAAACAGAGGATCTGCCAGTAACACCAACACCTAGGTCACCAAGCATCTCCACAATGTCACACGGAAGCGTTCAGCTCTCCATATCTCAAACGCTGGAGAGGAAGAGGAAGTACCCCCCTAGCCACCCGCGATCCCTAGCCCTAAATGCCAGCATTTCTAAATTACTGGCCTTTGAAATGCTGTAATTCCGTCTGGTGGAGACGGATAGTTTTAAAGGCCTTATGACGGTGGCTGTCCCACAGTACGTCATGCCCAGCCGCCACTACTTTTCAAGGCGAGCCATCCCTTCCTTTCGCAACCAAGTAGGGGACAAAATCAGGTGTGCACTGCGCAGCACCATTTGTGGAAGGTGCACCTGACTACGGATACGTGGCCCAGTAAGCATGGTCAGGGCAGTTATACCTCCATAACAGCACACTGGGTAAATGCAGTGGTGGCTGGGCCTGAGGCGGATAGCAGTTTGGCGCATGTCCTTCCGCCACTGAGGATTGCAGGGCACTTCAGTTTGCCTCCTGTTGCTTCCTCCTCCTACTCTGCTTCCTCATCCTCTACCAGCTCTTCATCCGGTCAGCGTAACACCTTCACCACCAACTTCAGCACATCCAGGGGTACACGACAGCAGGCAGTTTTAAAACTGATCTGTTTGGGGGACAAACCCCACACCGCGCAGGAGCTGTGGACGGGCCTTGAACAACAGACTGATGAGTGGTTTGTGCCAGTCAGCCTCAAGCCCGGCCTGGTGGTGTGCGATAATGGGCGAAATCTTGTAGCAGCTCTGGGACTAGCCGGTTTGACGCACATACCTTGCCTGGCGCATGTGCCGAATTTGGTGGTGCAGAGATTCCTTAAAAATTACCCCGACATGTCAGAGCTGCTGCATAAAGTGCGGGCCGTCTGTGCGCGCTTTCGGCGTTCTCACCCTGCTGCAGTTCGTCTGTCAGCGCTGCAGCGTAACTTCGGCCTTCCCGCTCACCGCCTCATATGCGACGTGCCCACAAGGTGGAACTTCACCTTGCACATGCTGGCCAGACTGTGGGAGCAGCAGCAGGCGATAGTGGAGTTTCAGCTGCAGCACTCACGGGTGAGTCGCTCGGCAGAACAGCACCACTTCACCACCAATGACTGGGCCTCCACGCGAGACCTGTTTTCCTTGTTGCGCTGTTTCGAGTACTCCACCAACATGGCCAGTGCCGATAACGCCGTTCTCAGCATTACTATCCCACTTCTATGTCTCCTTAAAAAATCGCTCCTGGTGATGATGGAAGAGGATGTGGCACAGGAGAAGGAGGAAGAGGGATCATTTCGTAGGGTTTCCGGCCAGTCATTTACAAGTGGCTCCGAGGGTGGGTTCATGCACCCACAAACCCAAGGTGCACAATTGTCCAGCCAGGGCACAGTTCTGGAGGATGAGGAGGTGGAGGAGGAGGAGATGCAGGAGGAGGAACCATGTTCACACCAGGATGGCACCCAGACCAGCTCATGGCCATCACTGGTGCGTGGATGAGGGGGATACAGAGGACACAGACAATACACCTCCCACAGAGGACAGCTTTTCATTGCCTCTGGGCAGCCTGGCACACATGAGCGATTACATGCTGCAGTGTCTCCGCAACGACCGCAGAGTTGCCCACATTCTAACTTGTGCTGATTACTGGGTGGCCTCGCTGCTGGATCCCCATTACAAGGACAACGTACCATCCTTAATTCCGTCACTGGAGCGTGATCGTAAGATGCGCAAGTACAAGCACACGCTGGTAGACGCGCTGCTGGTGGCATTCCCATCTGACAGCGGGGGCACAGTGGAAGCACAAGGCAACTATTTTTTACACTATATTTGTGTCTACATTTACTAATAAATATATATTTTATAACTATATCGAGCTGCCACACAACTATCAGATATTTGAGTGCCACCCGAGCAAATTCTTTAATCTATTTTAATCCATTATACGGTGGGTGTACCATACGGGTTGTGCACCGATCCATTGTTATTTGATTGGGTAGATCCGCTGGTACCGTTATATATTCCTCACCTAATTATACCTAATAGGTAATTTGAACGCATGCTGCCTTGCTTGTATGTGGTAGCCATAGCTGTTTCTCAGGTTCTCTTTCTCAAATCGAACCTTGATTCCCCCATTACCTATGGTCTACATGGTTTGTGATAACATTGAAAGTTGATAGGGAGACATCCGAATGGATCGTCGCCATCACAGGGACGTACGATCTGCCCCAGGTTATCTAGAGTCACCAAAGCGTCAGAAGGCACCCACACAAAATTTTTTAGATGGTCAGATCAGCAGGCCCTTGCTCCGAATGTTTTTGATGGTCAACAGCAGGCCATCAATCATAATTTTTAAAGGCTATGTATGATGCCCTCCTTTATGTGTAACAAAGGATGTATTGTAGTGTCAGTTCCTTGTAATTTTTGGCAGCCCTTTCTCTTAGTGCATAGGCTTTATGAGTGTAGGAGTCCCAATACCTGAACAATTGTACCACAATGTGAATGAGGCCCTCCTTTATGTGATATACAGGTTCTATCGGAGTGCCTCTTCCTGAATGTTTCCTAACAATTTTTCCTCTACAATCGATTTTATCTTCGGTTTTGTGCGTATTATTGTCAGTCTGTAAAAGTGGCGTACTACTCGGACAACATCGTTCCCAGCAGTTACCTGGGAGTCCAAGATGCATCCAGACATCCTCTCCATGCTGTTCACGAACCATTTCGGTGGTGTTTCCATTAATTTCTGACCTTTTCCTATGAACCAGGCATCCTCCCCTCTTCAGAGCAGGGGGTGCCTGGTCTAATGCTCAGGTTCTTCCCTTGACTTCCATTATACTGGGGTGCTCGGTAAAGCACCCGAGCATCCTGATGTGTTTGGCCCGAGCCCCCGAGCACTATGGTGCTCGATCAATACTAGTGGACATATTGACAACAACATGTTATTAAGGTATTCAAATTTTGTTACCAACAAGATTTAAATACAGCCTGGGTGTAACTAAGGAAAGGTAATTATATCAACGTGAACAAAAATGAATGGCTTTGCATGAGTCTCATTAGTGATCTGGGTGTCATTGAGGAACATATTTTGAACTTGGTTGTCTTTCACTCAGATATGAAATATATTCCATGTGATTATGTAAAGTTGAATGGAAAACATGTCTTTTCCAATGACAAATCCTTCCCATTTTATTCTAATGAGTAAATCTTTCAAATTCAGCATCAGTTTTGAAAATGCTCACTCTGTAACCTTTACATTCATTTCAATTTAAAATATATGTTACAAATGAAGATTGATACACCATAGGTAGGCTTTGTATTGTGTAAAGGAAGACCCATTATTCTTAACTAATTAACACCATTGTGATACATAGCTCCATATGAATGGCACTGTATACGAGGAAGTAAAACATTTATGTTACTAATAGTTTCCTTTCAATGACCTTAAATATGTTAATTTGTCTTTGATGAAGTGAAACTGCCAAGCAAAATGGTCAACATCCTCATTATTTATAGGGTTGCATTTTTCTAGCAACGGTTCTTAATCTAGATGAGGCATAACCTTGTCTACAGCAGTTCTCTGCTTAGCATGTCTAAAGTAATCTTGATCCTGCTGCACTATGCTTCTGCTTTAATAGCATCCTACATAATTGTCATAATTTTTCTATTTCTTTAATATTTTTTATTTCAATTTTTATTGACATGTAAATTGGTAATTATAGTGATTTTCACATTTTATAATGAACAGTATCTGCTTAATGTCTTATGTATTCATTTGTAAGAATAATAAAACAAAATTGTGACAGATAATTATTGCTTCAGGATACCTACTGCAATACTGGTTGGTAAATAATATTGCTATACAGTGCTAAAATTATACTACTTTACAGTGCACAAAAATGTTGCATATAATGCCCAGATAACTGAACCAAACAGTGCCAAAGTGCCAAAATACAATGAGAGCAGCGGTCAACAGGATGAATATTAAACTAGGCACAGTGCCTAGTAGGGTTGATTCTGCTGATTAAGGTGATACCCTTCTTGTGAAAATCAATTGCAGGGTTCCTTAAAAAAAAAAAAAAAAATCTATATACAATTGAGGGCTTTAGTGCATCATGGGGTGTTGCCGGCACTGGAAAGCTGAGGAGCAGATGTGCACCAAGGAGCTAGGACCCAGCCCTTAATGCACTGAAACCTTTTTGTTTGCTTAAAAAAATAAAGTTTTCTTTTCTCCAAAAAGCCATTCTTCACAAGACAGATATCATTTTAGCTGCAGGATCAACTCTACCGGACAGAATGTGGCCCAGGAAAAAAAAATATTAAGTAGCCCTATTTTGTAGTTTGGTCCAAATTGAAAGAAGGCAGTGTAAACACAAGTAGGTAGGGTCAGCAATACCAGATTGAGGCACATTGTACAACCCCAGCAAAGCCAAATACCACAGTGCATCACAAAATACTCCTCAAAAACTTACTCTCTGTGTTAGCCAGCTCCAATTGCCTTAGGAGGGTAATACAGTTGAATTCAATAGTCAGAAGTGTCATATCGGCCCTCCTAGAAGTTTTTCTGTAGGGTTGATGATCAGTCTGTCCCTTATAGTTTATGGAAAATGATTCAGTATAAAGTATAACTTATTTATTTAACTCTCCACTTCAGGACTTAAGAGACACGTGGGCAATCTTATCAGTGATTGACAGCTATCCCTCAATGCGCATTCCGGCTGTCCTGGCCACCAGAGAGGCCGTTGATTTTTTCTATAGTGTGCCAGCGAAACCACTGCTAATGGATTGGTTGTAACCATGGAAACAAGCAGTGTATAATGTGATGGAAGAATGAATCCAGCCATCAAAGGAGACAATATGGACAATCACAATACATTAGTAAGTGGCTTGCATTAACTTTCTCTACATGATAAATGGCACTTGCAGAAGTGAGACATCTTTAACCCTTTCCTGACGAGGCAATTTTCAGTTTTTGTGTTTTCAATTCCATTCCCTGTCTTCCCAGAGCCATAACTTATTTATTTTTCTGTACACATGGTCGTTTGAGTGGGGAAAAAAAGTCCAAATGAGGTAGAATTGGAAAGAAAAAGGCAATTCTGTCACAGTTTTACTTTTTTTTTTTTACTGCGTTCACTATGCGGTAAAACTGACTTACAGTATGCTAGATCATTATCCAGGTCAGTATGAATCTGGCGATATTTTTTTTTTTTTTCTTCATCAGTTTTGTAGTTATGTATGCAGAGCTGTGTGAGAGCTCATGTTTTGCGATCTGTACTTTTCATAGATACCATTCTGGGGTGTGAATAAAAAAAAATGTTTGGGAGGAGAAGTGACCAAAAAATAGAGAATTAGCCATTTTGACACTTTTTTTCACTTTGCTTTTTTCACATGCGGCGATACCCATGATGATTTTTTTTATTTATTTTTTCCTTTTGGGGAAAGGGGTTTGATTAGATTTTTTACTTTTTTGAAAACAAACATTTTTTACACTTTTATTATAGTTCCTATAGGGAACTATAACAAGCTATCATTAGATTGCTATTCTCATAGACTGCAATGCATTAGCATTGGAGTATATTATGATTTAACTATGCTTCCACAGGCAGGGGCTCCATAGAAACTACTATTCAGCAGCCTCCTTTCTTTCTCAATGACAGGGGCTGCCGCATACTGTACACACTTCGGCTCCTCCGATCGCCACACATCTTTAAAGACCCATCATATGAAATAGTATGACGTCACATGTCGAGAAGGGGTTAAGGCCCCTTTGCACAGGTTGACACTTGGGGCAAGTATCAGGAAGGAGTGTTCCTAGTAATGTTTGTTCCCGATAATTTCCCTGTGCAAAGATTCTGAACTTAACTCGATGAATGAGTCAATGCTCATTCATCGGGTGCCCATAAAAAAAAATCTCCAGAGTAGAAGCAATTACAAAGTGACAGAGGTGATGATTGCTTGTTTGTAAAAGTAACTCTCACCTTCTCTATTGGGAACAAATGGTTCTTTTCTGATAATTGCCTATTGAGTTGACTCATTTAGAGAAAAGGTTAGGACCCACCTTGCCCACTCGGTTTTAGTCAGAATTTTAACACTTAAAGGGAACCTGTCACCCAAAAATCGCCTATTAAGCTGTTTACAGTACCTTATAGTGCTGTATAGTCGTTTCCTGATGCACTTTTTGTTAGTTTTGCAGCATGTATGCTCAGTCAGAAATCGATGTTATATTCAGCTGCTGCCCCGTGCTTCAAGTCAGGCTTGAAGTCACGGGGGCAGCGGCCTCGGCGTCTTACATGGCCCTCTCCCCGCCCCCTGCCTCTGTGACTGACAGCCGAAATCCGATTCCGGGACCGCGCTCAACGGCCGCATGCGCAGTAAAGGGCGGCAGGAGCGCGGTCCCGGCTGCCGCACGTACTACGCGCCGTCTTACTTTCGCCGCACTGCGCATGCGCCCGACATCCTGTATCAAACGCGCCCGCGCCCGGCGTCTGGGCGCGGGCGCGTTTGATACAGGATGTCGGGCGCATGCGCAGTGCGGCGAAAGTAAGACGGCGCGTAGTACGCGCGGCAGCCGGGACCGCGCTCCTGCCGCCCTTTACTGCGCATGCGGCCGTTGAGCGCGGTCCCGGAATCGGATTTCGGCTGTCAGTCACAGAGGCAGGGGGCGGGGAGAGGGCCATGTAAGACGCCGAGGCCGCTGCCCCCGTGACTTCAAGCCTGACTTGAAGCACGGGGCAGCAGCTGAATATAACATCGATTTCTGACTGAGCATACATGCTGCAAAACTAACAAAAAGTGCATCAGGAAACGACTATACAGCACTATAAGGTACTGTAAACAGCTTAATAGGCGATTTTTGGGTGACAGGTTCCCTTTAACAAATAATTGTTCATATAAATAACATACATTTAAATACATTTTCCAGCCTTGGTCCCGACTACAGTTGAGCGAATCAAATCCAGCTAAGTGGAATTCGATCCGAATTTCAGGATAAATTTGATTCACCACAAAACGAATTTCCTCGTGCATCATGGCAGCAAATCGATTTAACCTGAAATAGTGTAAAAAAATTCATAAAATCATACTTACCTCCTCTATTTGCTCACAATGGGCCAGTTGCCGCCATCTTGAAACTAATATTCGTTTTTACAAATATATATCAATACATTCCAAATTTTTGTGAATTATCAAAGTGCCGATATTCGCAAGAAAAATTTGCTATTCGAATATTCGCGCTCAACACTACTGAGGGGTACAATGATGGGGAGCAGCACTATCGCAGCTCCATGTCATTGCACCCAACACTTGCAAATTATTTATATTTTTTTATTCGGCGAAGCAGCCGAATCGAATTTTGCAAAGCTTCGCTTAACTCTAGTCCTGACCCATGGCACATTTATGAATATGTTTTAAAATTCCAATGGGTATGAACTGCTACTACATATCTGCACTTTTAGAAAATAGTACGCTCCACATATCTCCACATATTTTCTGTGGTTGAAATTCATGTATATTATAACAGCTATGTTCTGCGAAACACTGGGTAATTCTGAGCCCTCTGTCTGGTGATCTGTTTATACATACTTACTGTATGTACTGTACAGCACAATTTGGACTGCATCTGGCTGATCTGAAGCATGTGTTTATTTTAATTCGATGCTGTTGAGCCCAACTGTGGATTTCTGTTGTAAGGAAAGAGATGGGAGTGGGGTAAGATGGTGGGAGATTGGATTGTTTGTTTTAAAGTTTCTGAAAAGAGAAAATGTCCATTTAATCCGTATTAAGTGTCAGAAAATGCTAATCTACTATTTTAGCTTTAAAGGGGCTGTCCGGGTTCAGCTGAACCATAATTTCACCCAGGCAGCCATTTTATAGGCTAGGGCAGCGCTAAAGCCCACCCATCAGTGCCGGTGACGTAACCGGACTCACTGCTGGGCAGAAACCTCCGTCTGGCAGCCCTAAGGAGAGCCTGGTTCGTCACTGGAATTCCAGAAAATGCCTTTGCCCTGTGAGATTCAGCACAGGGCAAAGGAGAGAATTGGAGCATGAACTGCTCCGATGCTCAAGTCAGAGGGGCTACCTGGGTGAAAATGGGGATATGTCCGGGTTCAACTCTGAACCCGGACAACCCCTTTAAGTTCTAGAGACACCATTAAAACGCATTTCTCAGGTTTTTACTTGCCATTTTGAAATTATCAATAAAAGGTAACAAACTAATTTTTATAAAAAGATTCCTATTATAAATTAATACTTATGAATTTGTTAGGAATCTATTCTTGGACAACTGCTATTCATCCTGTCGCTATATTTGTAAAATCTATGGATATTTATTTAAATATGAAAATGTGATCAGACATATTTTATTGTAAGAGATTTTTACATTTGTGTTTTTATATTCCTTAGCAGTAAAAACGGTTTACTTGGAAAATAACTTGGACGTCTACCACTGAGACAACAGGCATGATGACACAAAAAATGGGACTTATATCTAATTCTTGGAAATTATTTGTCCATTAAAGCTAAGTATATATAAAATAAATGGAACCAAAGAGCAAGAGGTCTCAGTGGCCTTTACGTGGAAAATCTATTGTTGAGATATATAATCCTAAAACAGCTAAGGGACTTAGTAGTCTTGGAACATAGAATTGGTAAGACTTGGAAGACATTGTCTCAGCAGAGAAAATGACTCAGTTTTCCATCATTTAATAAAACACCTTCAATGAACTGCTATGGAACAGTTCACAGTTGTGTATGGGGTCATCATAAATCTGGTCAACCCCCTTGTGAGATAGGACCAAGCCAGTTCTCTGAATGCCCGAGGCATAAAGAAGCTGGTCATCCCTCAGGTGACTATAGAATAGTCACAAGTCTGCATGTGCCTCAGGCATTATATATTAGATTGGAAGCTTCAAGAGGCAGATATTCCCTGTGAATGAATAATTCTGTATACTGATCTGCTTAGCCTGTCACAGCTATATAAAGACATAACAGTCATTGTCTTGGTCTCCAAGGCTTTTTAACCCAATTGACAAATTGTTTCTAATTATTAAATAACAAAAAAGCTCTCTGCAGAATTTTATTTTTCATTCAGTCATTTTTCTAGAAAACTCGCTTATTTTCCATAAAAATTTGAAACTTATAATATTCTAGGTCAAAGAATTTTCACCAAATATCAGTGATGCTTTCAATGCAATCATAGAAAGAAAGGACACAATAAATGTGATAATGATTTGGTTAGACATAAATAATGTCTTCTTTTGGTTGCTGTCAAAGGGAAATTGAACATTCTGGGTAAAGTTTATATATAGAAAAAATAAATGCATTTATGGTCTTTTGCTATAAACATCACTTTCAAATTGGAACTGTAAAATGCCTATATATAAAATGGGTTGTCTGATTCAGAAACCCCATTTTGAAATACCATAGTAGAGAGAATTCTAAGGTAATATAAGCAAATCCTTTATTTGGAACCTTCATGAAATAACCAAAACAGACCATGACTACATCGCTTTACCATAGAGCACCTAGCCTTAGAGATGAGCAAATTTTCTAAATCAGATTCGGTCCAAATAAATTCAACCTGAATTGAAAGTGCCCCAATTGTCATGAAAAATTATATATGAAACTTTTGGGTCTTCTAGGATTACATCGAACCCCTTTCAAGATCTTTAACACTAAGACAGCGTTATTATTATATGACTATGGGTGACTGGATGGTAGCCAATTGTAATAAACATCTTGTTCAATAGCACACTGCACTGTCAGATTTTTTAAAATTAAATAACAGCCCAAAAATTACCATATTTTGGTGCTAGATGTCTTCTGATCTGCAAAGTGGTGGCTGCTATTTGAGAGATTTGTGTGAGATGGACCACAAAAGTTTGGATTTGCTGAAATTAATTTTTTGGGGGAAATACATAACAAAACAGATTTTGTGCATAATCAATTTGTTCATCTGTACCTTGCCTAAAAATGGACCATATAATGCTTCATTAACCCTGTAGTAGACTTAATGGTAAGTGGAATACTTTCTAGGAATCCAAACTTTGGTATAAACACGTGATCAGACTTTTTGGTGAAACTGCTCTAGCAAAAAAGAAACTGAATAGAAACCATAATTATTGCTTTTTTAGATACTTATGGAACACATAATGCATGTATGAAAATGACATCTATTGCAAAGCTCTCTTGTACTCTTATTTATGTTTATGTATTACAACATAACCACACACTCAGTTTGATATTTATATTGTTTATACATCCGTTGTTTTAAATTCTTTTTGGTGCATATTTCAGTGCTTTCTCATATATGTATATGCGATCCAATAGCAAAATAGACGGAACCAATAACAAAAAAATATATGGATCAAAATTTAAGCAAACAATAATTTCACCATACAGTATATACTCAAATAATCACAATTTTTATTAAACATTTCATAAATGAATAAATCTGGCTTAACATGATTAATAACATTTAAAATCTCATAGGTTGGAGGTATATGGTGATATTAATTCATCAATGTAAAGTGCAAGTGCAAACATATACATAGGGTAGTAAAGGAAATAAATGCACACAGTATTAATGCTAACCAACGATATATGAATGTCATTCAATTCTTCAGCAGATATCTAGTGTTGATTCTACTAGACTCATAAGTACTATATAAAGTACATAAATGAAGTTGATAAAATAGGTATCACAAAGAGATGTTCCATGAATGCCAACTGCTAGTATTATGCAACAATAGGTACTGCGAGATCACAACATAGTTACCAGACTATACCAAATAGATAGCATATCATCAACGCAATGCAAAACATACTAACTCAATATCTACACCACACCACCGCCAAACCGTGCCCCAGAGCCGGCGTTTCGCCGTCAGCTTTTTCAAGGGGTTTTCAAGGGGTCTGAATGAAGAAGATGACCCATGTACTCCTGCAGTCTACTGCTGTGCTTAGAAACATAGAAACATAGAATGTGTCGGCAGATAAGAACCATTTGGCCCATCTAGTCTGCCCAATATACTGAATACTATGAATACCCCTGGCCCTATCTTATATGAAGGATGGCCTTATGCCTATCCCATGCATGCTTAAAACTCCTTCACTGTATTTGCAGCTACCACTTCTGCAGGAAGGCTATTCCATCCATCCACTACCTGATATTGTATAGAGATATTTGACTATCTATATAAATTTGCGATTAGAAAATTCACGATCAACACTATTTGCGAATACGAATATATAGCACTATATTCTAAATATTCGCAAATTCTCAAAGTGGCGATATTCGTGATTAAAATTAGCGATTCGAATATTCACCCTCAACACTAAAAATTACACCATTTGGGTGCCAGATGTCTTCTTTCCTTTCTTCTGATCTTTAAAGTGGTGGCTGCTATTAGAGAGATTTGTGTGAGATGGACCACAAAAGTTTTGATTTACCTAAATTAAAATTTTGTGGGAAATACATAACAAATCTGATGACTAGCCACAGCAGTGACATGTCGCCTATGCGTTGAGTCACTGGGTGACAAGATGCATGGACGACACAGTCGTTGGCTGCAGTGGTCTGGTCAAGTGACCTGTGTCAAACAGGATGTTGACACAGGAATCCCCAAAGCCTGCATATCCACCAGGGCAGTGATGGAGACAGAACCCAATGGCAGGGTTGAACAAAACACAGATATTGTTAAGGACAGAACTAAACCATGGTTTCAGTCCCATAAAGCAGTAATTCTAAACACCTTGCCACAGATATTATCTAAGCTCTGACCACTATTAAGATATTAAAAAGGTTGTGCAGATTAAAGAACTACTTCCCGTTAAGCAGTAAACGTAGTAAAAGAACAAAGGAAGTGATATTTCTCCTCTGTCACTTTCAGGGCTGCACTCAAGCCCTGCATATTGATGTCATCTTCCTATTGCATCAGTGACATTACATATACACCTCTTCACTGTGCAGCCAATCACTGACCCCAGCACGGATTGGCTTCCGCAGGGATGCAGGGTGTATGGGATGTCACTGCTGCAGTCAGGGAAGCAACAGAGGTCTTGGACTTGGTCTTGGTCTAAGACTTGGTTTGTTATTTTATTGCATTTACCTCTCCTGGGAAGTTATTTATTTAACTTGGACAACCCATTTAAGAAATTATTCAGCTATAATTTCACTAACGTTAGTACAATAACTGAAGGAGGTTACTATAAATCCATTTCTGCTTTTTTACAGGGCAGACAAAAGACAATGTACTAAGTGTTCACCTCTCAAGTAATTCATGAGGGTAAATAAACTTCTTATCTTTTCTGCCTTTATACTGTGCAAAACATTTTCCCTGAAACTATTAACTTTAATATTGCAGTGCTGTCATTAACAGACCATAAAGAACTATCAAGGATGTACTATATAACCAACCCATGAGGAAAATCTGAATAATAGGTGGCCACAGCTCAGGTTAGGCTTCTTTGACAACCCTGAGGACTATGCGGACCTATACCAGGCTTCTCCTCTTTGCAGATCTCAGTGTTACTTAATAGGATGAAGGCAGAGAGAGGTGGGTAGAGCGTTCTCCTTATGAATACAGCAGACTCGTAAACCAACAAACAATTCTGTCAACTAGTAGCACAGACCTATAGCTGTAATATTTTGCAGATAGCATAGTCAGCTGATAAATTCACTTTAAAACTGTGTCCGTTTTGCATTTTAGTTTTACAAATGGTCTTTCTACTAGAATCAATGGCTTAGTTACTAACTATGGTCTGCTTACCATACTGAATGAGGTATCTTTTCTATTTTATTAGTTTTTGATCTCATAGGTATACGCAAATTATGGCTACAAGCACCTGTAAATTGTTTGGAGCCATTATTTAGCATCCATTGCAGTCTGTAGGATCATTATGTACCTCTGTATGCTACCAAATTTATACAGAAAACTGTATTATGGGCCCAGACAGCAGGCAATTGTCGGGAACTGTTGTTCCTGATAACTGCCTACTAATTACAGGAGGTGAAAGATACATTTATATGCAGCAATCACCATCACTGTATGGGGATGAGGAATCTTTACTGTGATTGCTGGTCCCCATAGAGAATGTTTTTTTTTTTTCTCAGCAGCAGAACCCTGTTTACACTGGACAATGTGCTGCCCAGAAATGATGACTTTGGTGTCTGCGCCAGTGATGCTTTCACCTAATGAACAAGTGTTTGCTCATTCATTGGGTGATCACTTTTAGACATGGCAATTATAAGCAAGCAGCATACCTAGGAATGCTCCTTCTTGATAATTGCCCAATCATTGGCCCATGTAAAGGGACCTTTAGAAGCATTTCATCCAGGGTTGAATATGTCTGTGTTGTGGTGCCAAATGGAAGGATCAGACATCCACACAATGAATGTCTAAGGCACCAAATCTGGTGTGTGGATAAAGCCTAATTTATTGCTACATGGCGATCTTGGCCTCAACACTAGTTATACGACCTAAGATCGCTGTGTGTAGAAGTGTAGGCAGTGAAGTGAATGGGGTCTCTCCAAGTTGCCGTGATACCCAGAATTGCAACGCTAATTGCTTTTTTTGATTGTGGGGTCACAGCAACTTGCGAGTTACACTGTGACCCCATTCAGTTCAGCAGCTCTATTGCTACACAGCAATCTTTGTTCATTTGACGGGTATCATAGCCAAGATTGCCATGCAGTCCCAGCCTTAGGGTGATATTACACTGCCCCATCCATCTGCACTCACTTGTTCCATCCTGATTACATAGACCAATGCAGGAAGAACAATTCCTTCTCCCCTCATTCTGTTCTATTCAGGGATGTTCTGCCAATAATCCAGAATTTTTCATCCCAATGAAAAATGCCCAACAGTTGATGAACCAGCGTTTGCTTGTTCATCAGCTAATTGACTGCCCAAATATTGGGAACGAACATTCATACAATTTGCCTAATTACTGTATGGTCTAATAGGGGCTTAAGTGATACTTTTCTGTGTAGGGACAAATTACTTAATTGTTATCAAGATAGCCTCACTTGTTTTTTTCAAATGGACCAGTTTCCATAATAAGACATTAGGTTCCTAGATTATAATTTATTTATTTTTTATAACACCAACATATTCCGCAGCACTTTACAATCAGGGGGTTCAAGTACAGAGTCATAAATAACATAGCAGCAAACAGGTCAACAATTAAAATGTGAGAAATTATAAAATAAAGATAAAATAAAGACTGGGCACATTATTATTATTATTTATTTTACAGCACAATGCGCTTCCGGGTTGCCTTACATTTTTTTCTGTCCTTTTATGGCAAATGTAACATTAAAGGTCTTTAGTATGAGTTTCACAAATGACCCATAATAATTGTGCATTTTGCTTGAGAATATATATTTGCTGATCACTCTGTCCTGCACCTGAGTTTGACTTGTCAAGCTCAACTATCCCTGTTCTTTAAGAGACTCTTTATTACATTCTGTTCTTTTGTAGATAGTGTGTTTTGAGAACTTCAAGTATTTCTTTGGTTTTGACTGAAAAATTAGCACTTATATTGTCAGATAAAACCTGCAGTTACTGAGCTAGAAAGTGATTTTCTTCTCCTGCAGCTGCAAAATCAAGTGCCTTAGCTGAGTTAATGCTTTTCATTTCTTTTGCATGTGTCAGCATTAATAGAGGGAAGCTTCAATACAGACTATCATGTGAAGATGGTGCTGAGTAGTCTAGATTCTATTCTGTTGAAAACGTTTTGCATTTTTTGGAATACCTCACAAAGGGAGATTTCAAATCGGGCTGAGCTTCAAGCAAAGGTTAATGCTATTCTCTTTTGGGTTCAACCACCCACTTTGCTTTAGGTCATTGGTTGAGGCTAATGCATCACACAAGGGCTACTGCAAACTTGGCATCTACTTGATTAGGCTCCCTGCTGATCTTATACACATACCAGCTCCCTTGCCAAGTCAAATAACACATTTAGTGAATTGGAAATAAGATTTAAGTGGGCTAGCACAATGCAGCTTACCCTCTTATCTTTTACTGAATTCTTTCTTTTGAATTGAAGACTGTGAAAACTGCTCTTGTTAGAGGACTTAATCTTCATTTTTGCTCTACATTATTTGGAAACAGGTCAATTGAATGTTGGAACTACTAACTCCGCCTATCCCCAGAAAATGCAGTGGGTGACACAGTGATTTGATTAGATGAATTAGGGGCTTAGTAAAATAAATTTTTAAATCCATTTTGTTGTATTTTTATCTACCAAGCCTTTATTTGGCTAGTTCTAGTGCTGTCATGAAAAGCCTGCATTCATAATATATCTAAAATATGAATGTGACACATTGTAATTATTGGCATTATGGGCCATATAAACGATAGAGATGAGCACATTTCTTGAAATTTGTCTCAGGTCTGAGTCTAACAAATCGGCCAACAGATTTGATTCAACCATGAATAAATTTGATAAGTTGGAAAGTGTTTAGTAGAGGTCCCCCTTTCAAGATCTCTAAAGCCAAGACAGCATTAGTAATATATGTCTATGGGTAAACGTAAGGAGTTAGTGGTAAAATGGTAGCCATAATTGAATTGCAAAATATTTGGATTTGGCTGGAATCCACATTTTTGGGAAATTCAAGACAAATCTATTTCTTTTTTTATTTGCTCATCTCTAGTAAATACCCATATTGAAAACTTAGCCAGACTTTTCTATGGTTTATTAAAAGAAGGTACCATTTAACCACCTCAGCTCCCCTAGCTTAAACACCCTTAATGATCAGACCACTTTTTACAATTCTGCACTGCACTACTTTCACGGTTTATTGCTTGGTCATACAACTTACCACCCAAATGAATTTTACCTCCTTTTCTTCTGACTAATAGAGCTTTTATTTGGTGATATTTCATTGCTGCTGACATTTTAATTTTTTTTTGTTATTGATCAAAATCTGCAGATTTTTTTGCAAAAAAATTACATTTTTCACTTTCAGTTGTAAATTTTTTCAAATAAAACTACATTTCTATATACATTTTTCTCTAAATTTATTGTTCTACATGTATTTTATAAAAAAAATGCAATAAGTGTATATTTATTGGTATGCGCAAAAGTTACTATGGTACAAAAATGTGAATTTCCGCATTTTGAAGCAGCTTTGACTTTCTGAGCATCTGACATGTTTCCTGAGGTTCTACAATGCCCAGACAGTAGAAACACCCCACAAATGACCCCTTTTCGGAAAGTAGACACCCTAAGGTATTCGCTGATGGGCATAGTGAGCGGAAAATGATGATTTTTTATCTTACAAAGTCTCATATTCCACTAACTTGTGACAAAAAATAAAAACTTCCATGAACTCACTATGCCCATCACGAAATATCTCTCTAAAAGTCAACTTTTCCCATTTCTTTTATACAAACTTGTCATTTTAGAGAGATATTTCTCTCACCCAGCATGGGTATATGTAAAAAGATACCTCAAAACACGTTACCCAACTTCTCCTGAGTACGGCGATACCACATGTGTCACACAGTGGTTTTTGCAGCCTAGGTGCGCAAAGGGGCCCAAATTCCTTTTAGGAGGGCATTTTTAGACATTTGGATTCCAGACTTCTTCTCACGCTTTAGGGCCCCTAAAATGCCAGGGCAGTATAAATGGCAGTATAAATACCCCACATGTGACCCAATTTTGGAAAGAAGACACACCAAGGTATTCCATGAGGGGCATGGCGAGTTCATAGAAGATTTTTTTTTTTTTTTGGCACAAGTTAGCGGAAATTGATTTTTTTTGTTTTTTTCTCACAAAGTCTCCCTTTCCGCTAACTTGGGACAAAAAGTTCAATCTTTCATAGACTCAATATGCCCCTCAGCGAATACCTTGGGGTGTCTCTTTCCAAAATTGGGTAATTTGTGGGGTGTTTGTACTGCCCTGGCATTTGAGGGTCTCCGCAATCATAACATGTATGGCCAGCATTAGGAGTTTCTGCTATTCTCCTTATATTGAGCATACGGGTAATGAGATTTTTTTTTACGTTTAGCCTCTGGGCTGAAAGAAAAAATGAACGGCACAGATTTCTTCATTCGCATCGATCAATGTGGATGAAAAAATCTCTGCCAAAAATAATGAAAAAAGAGGGGAAAGGCGTCTGCCAGGACAGAGGAGCTCCGCCCAACATCTAAACCCACTCAGCTCGTATGTCCTGGCAAACCCGATTTCTCCATTCACATCAATCGATGTGGATGAATAAATCATTGCCGGGATATTTTTTTAATTTTTTTTTATATACAAAGTGTTTGCCAAAGCATATGAACACCGCCCCTCAGCTCATAAGCCTCAGCAAACATATCTTTTTTACTGCAGAGGAGAAATCTCGTCTTGCAGCGCTGCATACACCAACTTTTGTGTAATCTGACAGCAGCGCAATGCTTCTGTCAGAATGCACATCAGTGCTGCAGCTGGTTCATCGGTTGGTCCACCTAGAAGGTAAAAAAAAAAAAAAAAAGCTATAAATTTATTAACATTAACTTTATATGACATTTGAACAGAACATTAACTTTTATAAACTTTATTGAACTTTTGGTACAGAACATTAACTTTTTGGCTTACCGGTGATTTTTGTTTTGTTTTGCTTTTTCTACCATTATAGGACAAACCTCTCCTTCCCCATGGTACAATGTGCAAAGCGCAAAGCGCCCAGAGATGTGGCAAAGTACATTATGCACTTTGTCCCAGGTGAAAGGAGAGGTTTGCAACAGCTGTGAGTGAAATGGCCCTAAGAGCCCTGTGTGCCTGTCCTGTGTGACGCAATCCCTATGCTAAGTGTACCTGTGTGGTACTTCCGGAAACACTCCCCTAAGCATAGGGCAGGGTGGTCAGGGCAGTAAGGACAGAAATAGCGGGTGTCACGCCTTATTCCACTCCTGCTACAGACATGACATTTTTTTCAGGATGGCGTTGGTTTGCGGTACCAGCAACGACATTGGGGAAATGTCGCTCGTGTAGACGGCTCACTACACTGGTGGTTGGGGCCACAGAACCTCCTGGATACAGGAGGTTCTCGATGATCTCTTCCTGAAATTTGAGGAAGGATCTTGTTCTCCCAGCCTTACTGTAGAGAGCAAAACTATTATACAGTGCCAATTGAATTAAATATACAGACACCTTCTTATACCAGCATCTGGTTCTGTGGGAAATTAAATAGGGAGCCAACATCTGGTCATTGAAGTCCACTTCTCCCATGAGCAAATTATAGTCGTGGACCAAGAGGGGCTTTTCAATGACTCCAGTTGCTTGTTCAATTTGGATTGTCGTGTCTGCGTGAATGGAGGAGAGCATGTAAATGTCACGCTTGTCTCTCCATTTCACCGCGAACAGTTCTTCGTTACACAAGGCAGCCCTCTCCCCCCTTGCAAGACGGGTGGTAACGAGCCGTTGGGGGAAGCCCCGGCGACTAGGTCGCGCGGTGCCACAGCAGCCAATCTGTTCTAAAAACAAATGCCTGAAGAGGGGCACACTTGTGTAAAAATTGTCCACATAAAGATGGTACTCCTTGCCAAATAAGGGTGACACCAAGTCCCAGACTGTCTTCCCACTGCTCCCCAGGTAGTCAGGGCAACCGACCGGCTCCAGGGTCTGATCTTTACCCTCATAGACTCGAAATTTGTGCGTATAGCCTGTGGCCCTTTCACAGAGCTTATACAATTTGATCCCATATCGGGCGTGCTTGCTTGGGATGTATTGTTTGAAGCCAAGGCACCCGGTAAAATGTAAAAGGGACTTGTCTATGCAGATGTTTTGCTCAGGGGTATACAAATCTGCAAATTTGGTGTTAAAGTGGTCTATGAGGGGCCGAATTTTGTGGAGCCGGTCAAAAGCTGGGTGGCCTCTGGGACGAGAGGTGCTGTTGTCACTAAAGTGCAGGAAACGCAGGATGGTCTCAAATCGTGTCATGGCAGCAGAGAACATGGGCATGTGATGAATTGAGTTTGTGGACCAATATGACCGCAAATCATGCTTTTTTGTTAGGCCCATGTTGAGGAGAAGGCCCAGAAAAGTTTTAAATTCGGAAACTTGAACGGTTTTCCACCGGAAAGACTGGGCATAAAAGTTTCCCGAGTTGGCGGCTATAAATTGAGTGGCATACCGGTTTGTTTCTGCCACGACTAAGTCCAAGAGCTCCGCAGTCAAGAACAGCTAAAAAAAGAAAAAAACTGTGCCGATCCGATCTGAGCTGTCTCAACCCGAAATCCAGACTGGGCAGTGAAAGGGGGAACTACTGCTGCAGCTGAAGTTGGGGGCTGCCAATCAGGGTTTGCCAGCACCTCAGGGACTCTAGGGGCTCTACGGCCTGTCTGTGCGGTGGATGCGACGGGGAAACTAATGCACTTCAGCTTCAACTGCCCTTCTGGTGCTCGCCACTTCACCATGTTGTACGGCAGTGCTGGTACTAGGTCCAGGATTGCCTGTGCTGCTGGTGTATGCCTCACCACTAGAGTTGAGCGGACACCTGGATGTTCGGGTTTGAGAAGTTCGGCCGAACTTCCCGGAAATGTTCGGGTTCGGGATCCGAACCCGATCTGAACTTCGTCCCGAACCCGAACCCCATTGAAGTCAATGGAGACCCGAACTTTTCGGCACTAAAAAGGCTGTAAAACAGCCCAGGAAAGGGCTAGAGGGCTGCAAAAGGCAGCAACATGTAGGTAAATCACATGCAAACAAATGTGGATAGGGAAATGAATAAAAATAAAAATAAAATAAATTAAAATGAACGAATATCAATTGGAGAGAGGTCCCATAGCAGAGAATCTGGCTTCACGTCACCCACCACTGGAACAGTCCATTCTCAGATATTTAGGCCCCGGCACCCAGGCAGAGGAGAGAGGTCCTGTAACAGAGAATCTGGCTTCATGTTAGCAGAGAATCAGTCTGCATGTCATAGCAGAGAATCAGGCTTCACGTCAGCCACCACTGCAATAGTACATTGGCATATAATTAGGCCCAGCACCCAGGAAGAGGAGAGAGGTCCCGTAACAGAGGATCTGGCTTCATGTCAGCAGAGAATCAGTCTGCATGTCATAGCAGAGAATCAGGCTTCATGTCAGCCACCACTGCAACAGTCCATTGGCATATATTTAGGCCCAGCACCCAGGCAGAGGAGAGAGGTCCCGTAACAGAGGATCTGGCTTCATGTCAGCAGAGAATCAGTCTGCATGTCATAGCAGAGAATCAGGCTTCATGTCAGCCACCACTGCAACAGTCCATTGGCATATATTTAGGCCCAGCACACAGGCAGAGGAGAGAGGTCCCGTAACAGAGAATCTGTCTTCATGTCAGCAGAGAATCAGTCTGCATGTCATAGCAGAGAATCAGGCTTCACGTCAGCCACCACTGCAACAGTCCATTGTCATATATTTAGGCCCAGCACCCAGACAGAGGAGAGAGGTCCCGTAAAATAGAATCTGGCTTCATGTCAGCAGAGAATCAGTCTGCATGTCATAGCAGAGAATCAGGCTTCAAGTCAGCCACCACTGTAACAGTCCATTGTCATATATTTAGGCCCAGCACACAGGCAGAGGAGAGAGGTCCCGTAACAGAGAATCTGTCTTCATGTCAGCAGAGAATTAGTCTGCATGTCATAGCAGAGAATCAGGCTTCACGTCAGCCACCACTGCAACAGTCCATTGTCATATATTTAGGCCCAGCACCCAGGCAGAGGAGAGAGGTCCCATAACAGAGAATCTGGCTTCATGTCAGCAGAGAATCAGTCTGCATGTCATAGCAGAGAATCATGCTTCACGTCAGCCACCACTGTAACAGTCCATTGTCATATATTTAGGCCCAGGCACCCAGCCAGAGGAGAGAGGTCCCGTAACAGAGAATCTGTCTTCATGTCAGCAGAGAATCAGTCTGCATGTCATAGCAGAGAATCAGGCTTCACGTCAGCCACCACTGTAACAGTCTATTGTCATATATTTAGGCCCAGGCACCCAGCCAGAGGAGAGAGGTCCCGTAACAGAGAATCTGGCTTCATGTCAGCAGAGAATCAGTCTGCATGTCATAGCAGAGAATCAGGCTTCACGTCAGCCACCACTGCAACAGTCCTTCGGCATATATTTAGGCCCAGCACCCAGGCAGAGGAGAGAGGTCCCGTAACAGAAGATCTGGCTTCATGTCAGCAGAGAATCAGCCTGCATGTCATAGCAGAGAATCAGGCTTTACGTCAGCCACCACTGCAACAGTCCATTGTCATATATTTAGGCCCAGGCACCCAGCCAGAGGAGAGAGGTCCCGTAACAGAGAATCTGGCTTCATGTCAGCAGAGAATCAGTCTGCATGTCATAGCAGAGAATCAGGCTTCACGTCAGCCACCACTGCAACAGTCCATTGGCATATATTTAGGCCCAGCACCCAGGCAGAGGAGAGAGGCCCCGTAACAGAGGATCTGACTTCATGTCAGCAGAGAATCAGTCTGCATGTCATAGCAGAGAATCAGGCTTCATGTCAGCCACCACTGCAAAAGTCCATTGGCATATATTTAGGCCCAGCACCCAGGCAGAGGAGAGAGGTCCCGTAACAGAGAATCTGGCTTCATGTCAGCATAGAATCAGTCTGCATGTCATGGCAGAGAATCAGGCTTCACGTCACCCAACATTGGAACAGTCCATTGGCATATATTTAGGCCCCGGCACTAAGACAGAGGAGAGGTTCATTCAACTTTGGGTTGCCTCGCAATATAATGGTAAAATGAAAATAAAAATAGGATTGAATGAGGAAGTGCCCTGGAGTACAATAATATATGGTTAAGGGGAGGTAGTTAATGTCTAATCTGCACAAGGGACGGACAGGTCCTATGGGATCCATGCCTGGTTCATTTTTATGAACGTCAGCTTGTCCACATTGGCTGTAGACAGGCGGCTGCGTTTGTCTGTAATGACGCCCCCTGCCGTGCTGAATACACGTTCAGACAAAACGCTGGCCGCCGGGCAGGCCAGCACCTCCAAGGCATAAAAGGCTAGCTCTGGCCACGTGGACAATCTAGAGACCCAGAAGTTGAATGGGGCAGAACCATCAGTCAGTACGTGGAGGGGTGTGCACACGTACTGTTCCACCATGTTAGTGAAATGTTGCCTCCTGCTAACACGTTGCGTATCAGGTGGTGTTGCAGTTAGCTGTGGCATGTTGACAAAACTTTTCCACATCTCTGCCATGCTAACCCTGCCCTCAGAGGAGCTGGCCGTGACACAGCTGCCTTGGCGACCTCTTGCTCCTCCTCTGCCTTGGCCTTGGGCTTCCACTTGTTCCCCTGTGACATTTGGGAATGCTCTCAGTAGCGCGTCTACCAACGTGCGCTTGTACTCGCGCATCTTCCTATCACGCTCCAGTGCAGGAAGTAAGGTGGGCACATTGTCTTTGTAGCGTGGATCCAGCAGGGTGGCAACCCAGTAGTCCGCCCACGTTAAAATGTGGGCAACTCTGCTGTCGTTGCGCAGGCACTGCAGCATGTAGTCGCTCATGTGTGCCAGGCTGCCCAGGGGTAAGGACAAGCTGTCCTCTGTGGGAGGCGTATCGTCATCGTCCTGCCTTTCCCCCCAGCCACGCACCAGTGATGGGCCCGAGCTGCGTTGGGTGCCACCCCGCTGTGACCATGCTTCATCCTCATCCTCCTCCACCTCCTCCTCATCCTCAACCTCCTCGTCCTCCAGTAGTGGGCCCTGGCTGGCCACATTTGTACCTGGCCTCTGCTGTTGCAAAAAACCTCCCTCTGAGTCACTTTGAAGAGACTGGCCTGAAAGTGCTAAAAATGACCCCTCTTCCTCCTCCTCCTGGGCCACCTCCTCTTCCATCATCGCCCTAAGTGTTTTCTCAAGGAGACATAGAAGTGGTATTGTAACGCTGATAATGGCGTCATCGCCACTGGCCATGTTGGTGGAGTACTCGAAACAGCGCAACAGGGCACACAGGTCTCGCATGGAGGCCCAGTCATTGGTGGTGAAGTGGTGCTGTTCCGCAGTGCGACTGACCCGTGCGTGCTGCAGCTGAAACTCCACTATGGCCTGCTGCTGCTCGCACAGTCTGTCCAGCATGTGCAAGGTGGAGTTCCACCTGGTGGGCACGTCGCATATGAGGCGGTGAGTGGGAAGGACGAAGTTACGCTGTAGCGCAGACAGGCGAGCAGCGGCAGGATGTGAACGCCGGAAGCGCGAACAGATGGCCCGCACTTTATGCAGCAGCTCTGACATGTCGGGGTAGTTGTGAATGAACTTCTGCACCACCAAATTCAGCACATGCACCAGGCAAGGGATGTGCGTCAAACCAGCTAGTCCCAGAGCTGCAACGAGATTTTGCCCATTATCGCACACCACCAGGCCGGGCTTGAGGCTCACCGGCAGCAACCACTCGTCGGTTTGTTGTTCTATACCACGCCACAACTCCTGTGCGGTGTGGGGCCTGTCCCCCAAACATATGAGTTTCAGAATGGCCTGCTGACGTTTACCCTGGGCTGTGCTGAAGTTGGTGGTGAAGGTGTGTGAAGAGGAGGAGGAAGCCGAGAAGGAGGAGGTGGCAACAGGAGGCAAAGAATGTTGCCCTGCGATCCTTGGCGGCGGAAGGATGTGCGCCAAACAGCTCTCCGCCTGGGGCCCAGCTGCCACTACATTTACCCAGTGTGCAGTTAGGGAGATATAGCGTCCCTGGCCATGCTTACTGGTCCACGTATCTGTGGTTAGGTGGACCTTGCTACAGATGGCGTTGCGCAGTGCACACTTGATTTTATCGGATACTTGGTTGTGCAGGGAAGGCACGGCTCTCTAGGAGAAGTAGTGGCGGCTGGGAACAACATACTGTGGGACAGCAAGCGACATGAGCTGTTTGAAGCTGTCTGTGTCCACCAGCCTAAATGACAGCATTTCATAGGCCAGTAGTTTAGAAATGCTGGCATTCAGGGCCAGGGATCGAGGGTGGCTAGGTGGGAATTTACGCTTTCTCTCAAATGTTTGTGAGATGGAGAGCTGAACGCTGCCGTGTGGCATGGTTGAGATGCTTGGTGACGGAGGTGGTGGTGGTGTTGGTGGTACATCCCCTGTTTGCTGGGCGGCAGGTGCCAACGTTCCTCCAGAGGCGGAGGAAGAGGCCGAGGCGGCAGCAGCAGAAGAGGCCGAGGCGGCAGCAGCAGAAGAGGTAGCAGGGGGAGCCTGAGTGACTTCCTTGTTTTTAAGGTGTTTACTCCACTGCAGTTCATGCTTTGCATGCAGGTGCCTGGTCATGCAGGTTGTGCTAAGGTTCAGAACGTTAATGCCTCGCTTCAGGCTCTGATGGCACAGCGTACAAACCACTCGGGTCTTGTCATCAGCACATTGTTTGAAGAAGTGCCATGCCAGGGAACTCCTTGAAGCTGCCTTTGGGGTGCTCGGTCCCAGATGGCGGCGGTCAGTAGCAGGCGGAGTCTCTTGGCGGCGGGTGTTCTGCTTTTGCCCACTGCTCCCTCTTTTGCTACGCTGTTGGCTCGGTCTCACCACTGCCTCTTCCTCCGAACTGTGAAAGTCAGTTGCACGACCTTCATTCCATGTGGGGTCTAGGACCTCATCGTCCCCTGCATCGTCTTCCACCCAGTCTTGATCCCTGACCTCCTGTTCAGTCTGCACACTGCCGAAAGATGCAGCAGTTGGCACCTGTGTTTCGTCATCATCAGAGACTTGCTGAGGTGGTATTCCCATGTCCTCATCATCAGGAAACATAAGTGGTTGTGCGTCAGTGCATTCTATGTCTTCCACCGCTGGGGAAGGGCTAGGTGGATGCCCTTGGGAAACGCTGCCAGCAGAGTCTTCAAACAGCATAAGAGACTGCTGCATAACTTGAGGCTCAGACAGTTTCCCTGATATGCATGGGGGTGATGTGACAGACTGATGGGGGTGGTTTTCAGGCGCCATCTGTGCGCTTTCTGCAGAACACTGGGTGGGAGATAATGTGAACGTGCTGGATCCACTGTCGGCCACCCAATTGACTAATGCCTGTACCTGCTCAGGCCTTACCATCCTTAGAACGGCATTGGGCCCCACCATATATCGCTGTAAATTCTGGCGGCTACTGGGACCTGAGGTAGTTGGTACACTAAGACGTGTGGATGTGGCAGAACGGCCACGTCCTCTCCCAGCACCAGAGGGTCCACTAACACCACCACGACCATGTCCACGTCCGCGTCCCTTACAAGATGTTTTCCTCATTGTTATCGTTCACCACAACAACAAAAATATTATTTGGCCCAATGTATTGAATTCAAATTCAGGCCTTTTTTTTACAAACACCTAACACTATCTGGCTATCTATTTAGGTACTGTATTACACTAATACAGGCACAGCAGTAACCACAGATTTAGCTGACTATGAATTTGAGGCCTAGTATTTAGGCGCTGGGTGACAGGTATAGGTTTACTGACAGAATTAGACTTGGAAATGCACTGTAGCGTGTGTGTGAAGTTATTCAGAATGACCCTATGTGCACCTTGAATATTATATACCCTTTTAGGGATAGATTTCAAATAGCTCTGATACAGCAGAAACCACTAAATTAGGAAATTGCTAAATTGGGAATTGTATTTCAACCCAGAACAAAAACTGTGCTTTGACGGACACTAAATAACTTGCCCAGCCACAACAGTACAGCAGTAACGACAGATTTAGCAGGATATAAATTTGAGGCCTAGTATTTAGGCGCTGGGTGACAGGTATAGGTTTACTGACAGAATTAGACTTGGAAATGCACTGTAGCGTGTGTGTGAAGTTATTCAGAATGACCCTATCAGCACCTTGATTCTGATATACCCTTTTAGGGATGTATTTAAAGTAGGCCTGATACAGCAGAAACCACTAAATTAGGAAATTGCTAAATTGGGAATTGTATTTCAACCCAGAACAAAAACTGTGCTTTGACGGACACTAAATAACTTGCCCAGCCACAACAGTACAGCAGTAACGACAGGTTTAGCTGGATATAAATTTGAGGCCTAGTATTTAGGCGCTGGGTGACAGGTATAGGTTTACTGACAGAATTAGACTTGGAAATGCACTGTAGCTTGTGTGTGAAGTTATTCAGAATGACTCTATCAGCACCTTGATTCTTATATACCCTTTTAGGGATGTATTTAAAGTAGGCCTGATACAGCAGAAACCACTAAATTAGGAAATTGCTAAATTGGGAATTGTATTTCAACCCAGAACAAAAACTGTGCTTTGACGGACACTAAATAACTTGCCCAGCCACAACAGTACAGCAGTAACGACAGATTTAGCTGGATATAAACTTAAGGCCTAGTATTTAGGCGCTGGGTGACAGGTATACGTTTACTGACAGAATTACACTGGGATATGGCCAAAAAATAACCACACTATTGATGGTTAAATGCACTTGGTGTGACAGCTTGACCATCCACACTACTGAGGGTTAAATGCACTTGGTGACAGGTGCAGCTTGCCCCTGATGTAGTATATGGCCAAAAAATAAACAGACTATTGCTGGTTAAATGCACTTGGTGTGACAGCTTG
This sequence comes from Bufo gargarizans, assembly GCF_014858855.1. Classification (NCBI taxonomy): domain Eukaryota; kingdom Metazoa; phylum Chordata; class Amphibia; order Anura; family Bufonidae; genus Bufo; species Bufo gargarizans. The sequence continues at coordinate 641,670,312 of NC_058080.1, read as the reverse complement.
ACCAACCACACTACTGAGGGTTAAATGCACTTGGTGTGACAGCTTCACCCTGATGTAGGATTTAGCCAAAAAACAACCACACCATTGAGGGTTAAATGCATTTGGTGACAGCTTGCCCCTGATGTAGTATATGGCCAAAAAATAAACAGACTATTGCTGGTTAAATGCACTTGGTGTGACAGCTTCACCCTGATGTAGGATTTAGCCAAAAAACAACCACACCATTGAGGGTTAAATGCATTTGGTGACAGCTTGCCCCTGATGTAGTATATGGCCAAAAAATAAACAGACTATTGCTGGTTAAATGCACTTGGTGTGACAGCTTCACCCTGATGTAGGCTTTAGCCAAAAAACAACCACACCATTGAGGGTTAAATGCACTTGGTGACAGGCGCAGCTTGCCCCTGATGTAGTATATGGCCAAAAAATAAACAGACTATTGCTGGTTAAATGCACTTGGTGTGACAGCTTCACCCTGATGTAGGCTTTAGCCAAAAAACAACCACACCATTGAGGGTTAAATGCACTTGGTGACAGGCGCAGCTTGCCCCTGATGTAGTATATGGCCAAAAAATAAACAGACTATTGCTGGTTAAATGCACTTGGTGTGACAGCTTCACCCTGATGCAGGCTTTAGCCAAAAAACAACCACACCATTGAGGGTTAAATGCACTTGGTGGCAACTTGTGCTGGCGCAACACAAGACACAAAATGGCCGCCGATCACCCCAGAAAAAAGTGACTGAAAAACGCTCTGGGAAGCCTAAAAACAGTGAGCAATTCAATAGCAGCAGTTCAATCATCCACAGCTGCAGATCGATCAATGGATGGAGTCTTTTGGAGGAGTTAATCAGCCTAATCTCGCCCTACTGTCGCAGCTGCAACCTCTCCCTACGCTAATCAGAGCAGAGTGACGGGCGGTGCTATGTGACTCCAGCTTAAATAGAGGCTGGGTCACATGGTGCTCTGGCCAATCACAGCTATACCAATAGTAGTCATGGCTGTGAAGGCCCCCCTGGGGCAAGTAGTATGACGCTTGTTGATTGGCGCTTTGCAGCCTTTCAAAAAGCGCCAAGAAAGCGACGAACACCGAACCCGAACCCGGACTTTTACGAAAATGTCCGGGTTCGGGTCCGTGTCACGGACACCCCAAAATTCGGTACGAACCCGAACTATACAGTTCGGGTTCGCTCATCCCTACTCACCACGTAATCCGATAGCGCCAGCCCCACTCTGCTGCCCTTGAAGTGGATCCTGCGCAACCTGTGGTCTAGCAACACGGGGCCGGGTACGCCTGGTGGTATCAGGGACCTCAACCTCCTCGTCCGAACTTTAGGTCAGACTGCCACTGCTTTCTACAGGTTCGTATTCTGACCCGCTGGATTCGTCAGATGAGGGTTCCCATTCCTCAGCTGACTGGGTCAGAAGCCTGTAGGCCTCTTCAGAAGAATACCCCTTACTTGCCATTTGGTCAACTAAATTTAGGGGGTATTCCCTGAGACTACCTAAGAAAAAAAGCAAGCCTGTCTTACAAATGGAAGGCTAGCGAAGTACCGGAAGCCGCTGCGATTGATTAAAAATATTGCCGCAGCTCTTGTAAAGTGATTGTGCAGTGATAAAATAATTTATTTTTGTCACTGCGGCGGGGCAGGCGTGGGTGAACGCACGTGTGGGCGACCGATCGGGCCTGATCGGGCAAACACTGCGTTTTGGGTTGAGGGCGAACTAAGGTGACACTAATACTATTATAGATCTGACTGTGATCAGTTCTGATCACTTACAGATACTATAAAAGTACCAATGCTGATTAGCGATACGCTAATCAGCGAATCAGTGACTGCGGTGTGGTGGGCTGGGCGCTAACCAACGCTAACTACCTAAAAAAAGGGCCTAAACTATCCTAAAACCTAACCGTCAATACTAGTGAAAAAAAAAGTGACAGTTTACATTGATCACTTTTTTCCCTTTCACTAGTGATTGACAGGGGCGATCAAGGGGTGATCAAGGGGTGATCAAGGGGTTAATTGGGGTGATGGGGGGTGATCTGGGGGCTAAGTGTAGTGTTTGGTGTACTCACTGTGATGTGTGCTCCTCTGCTGGGACCAACCAACGAAAAGGACCAGCAGAGAGCACAGAAGCCATTTAACACCTTATATTTATAAATATAAGGTGTTATATGGCTTCTGATTCGATTTTTCTAAAGTCACCAACCTGCCAGCGATGATCATTGGCTGGCAGGCTGGTGACGAACTTCTCCTGTAACGATTTCCGGCCCACTCTGCGCATGTGCGGGCCGGCTCTGCCCAAAATCTCGCGTCTCGCGAGAGGACGTGCCGGCTAGTCCAGGAGGAATAACAGGGCCACCGCCAGGATGCAATGTACGTAAGTAGCGTGAACACGTTTCACTTTTTGCGTTTTTCTAATAAAAGGATTCGAGAGCATAAACTAACTAAGGCTACTTTCACACTGGCGTTTTGGTTTCCGTTTGTAAAATCTATTCAGGGATCTTTCAAGCGGTCCAAAACGGATCAGTTTTGCCCTTAATGCATTCTGAATAGATAAGGATCTGCTCAGAATGCATTTGTTTGGCTTAGTTTGGCTCCGTTCTGCCTTCATTCCACTTTCTGCGTTTTGGTGTCTGTCTGATGAAACTGAGCCAAACTGATCCGTCCTGACACACAATGTAAGTCAATGGGGACGGATCAGTTTTCTATGACACAATCTGCCACAATAGAAAACGTATCAATCCTCCATTGACTTTCAATGGTGTTCAAGACGGATCCATTTTGGGTATGTTAAAGATAATACAAACGGATCCGTTCCGAATGGATGCATGCGGTTGTATTATCTGAATGGACGCGTTTGTGCAGATCCATGACGGATCCGCACCAAACACGAGTGTGAAAGTAGCCTAAGCATGGCACAAGCGTCATGACAGGATTATTTAGAAAGCTGCAGCAAATATCTGTAAAGAATAAATCAAGGAAACTGGACGTACTGTAGATTTCTTGAAAGCGTTTCACTCGTTCTTCCAACGAGCTTTCTCAATTCTGAGTGACTGTACAAAAATTCTGGGAATAAATTTATAACTGAATTAACATCTGGTAATTATACCCAGCATTGGGTAAAAGGTGTTGATTCCATTATCCTAATTGAAGTCAGTAGGTGATAAAGACAAATGAGGTGTGAAGGAGGCCATCTACGTAAAAAAAAGGAGAAGCCAAGCTTTAATAGAGGCGGGGGGGGGGGGGGGGGGGGTTAGACATCTATTGTCTGCCACATACAATGCTGTCTTGACACCTTTTTCTGGGAAGTCTTTATCACCTACTGACTCCACTTAGGATAATGGAATCAACACCTTTGACCCAATGTTGGGTATAATTACCAGATGTGGATTCAGTTACATATTTATTCCCAGAATTTTTGTACAGTCACTCAGAATTGAGAAAGCTCGTGGGAAGAACAAGTGAAACGTTTTCAAGAAATCTACAGTACGTCCAGTTGCCTTGATTTACTGTATTCTTTACAGATATACCATGGCCTGGATAAATGAGAACCTTCACAGACAAAGCTGCAGCAAGTTTCAAGGAAATATGTCACCAATTTTTTCTGCCAGTTAAAACCAGATAGTAACACACATCCATGATTATGGGACTGGTCATCTTGCCTGAGCTGTTCTTAGACTACTTTCACACTCGCGTTTTGTGCGGATCCGTCATGCATCCATTCAGAACGGATCCATTTGTATCATCTTTAACATAGCCAAGACGGATCCGTCTTGAATGCCATTGAAAGTCAATGGAGGACGGATCCGTTTTCTATTGTGCCAGATTGTGTCAGTGAATACAGATCCGTCCCTATTGAATTACATTGTGTGCTAGGACATCTATTTCATTTAATGTTTGTGTGTTGTTAAAATATATCGACAGTATCCACTATAACAGTGACATCTTCAGTACCCCGCCCCTTGAACAGTGATCTCCAAAGTGGCGTGCTCCCTTAACAGTAACACCCACAGCGCCCTCCCTTTTATTAGTGACCTCCACAGTGGCCGCCCCTTTCTTAGTGACCTCCACAGCACCCCGTCTCGTTAACAATTATTTCTACAATTACTCGCCCCCTTAACAGTGACCTCCACAGAGCTCTGTTCCCTTAAAATGTGACCTCCACAACACCCGCCTCTTAACAGTGACCTTTACAACACTTAACAATGACCCCATAGCAGACTGCCCCCTTAACTGTGACCTTCATCGTTCCCTGCCCCCTTAACAGTGACCTCCACAGCAGCCTGCCCCTTTACAACTGACCTCCAAAGCATCCCACCCACTTAACAGTGACCTCCACAGCAGCATGCCCCTTTAACAGTGACCTCCACAGTGGCCCCCCCTTTATTAGTGATCTCCACAGTACCCCATCTCCTTAACAGTGATTTACACAACACCCCATCCCCTTAACAGTGGCCTCTATAGCAATCTACCCCTTAACACAGGCCTCCATAGTGGACCGTCCCCTTACCTGTGACCTCCACAGCAGAGGTCCAGTTTTAGGCCGGACTTTCCGGCTTTCAAACTCCCTGTCTTCCACCAAGTGCAGGGTCTGGACGGACAGAGGAATGTCATTTTGAACAGCTCACTCACAGACAGCAGCACTGTGCTGTCTGAGCGTGAGCTGCAGGGAGAAATTCACCCTCCCTCCCACCCCTGCAGCTGACAGAAGTTGATTTTTACCTTCATTTTGTCAATCCCGATTGGCTGCGGAGTGGGAGGCGGCATGGCCTAACCGAGTCAGAAGCGTGGCTTAGTGGGGACCTGGGGTTGGCCTTTTGAGGTTGGCCTAAACGGCCACCCTACCTGCCCCCTTAACTGTGACCTCCACAGCACTCCACTCCCTTAACAGTGTGATCCACAGCGCCCTTCCCCTTTAAAGCTGACCTACAGCAGTGAAAAATAAAATGTCTGGGTTGTTATGGAAACCTTGTTTAAAACTGTGTGTATGTAGAGACTAAGGACCTGCGAGCTTCTATTGGCTGATAAAGGACACGTGACCAGGCTTCTATTTGCTAATGCATTTTTTGGAAATATTTCAGGAATGGTATGTTCTAGAGAGCTGAGACCCAGTATAAAACCTTCCCGGACACCTGATGTACCTGTGTGCCAAATTTTGTGATTGTAAATGCGACAGTGCGGATTCCTTTAGCGGACATACACACATACACTCAGCTTTATATATTAGATATAAGACCAATGAAAAAATAGTTTTATGTTGGCCAACTGAAAAGTATGTACACTATATACACTTAATACTGTCAGGGCTCCTTTTGCATGAATTATGGATGGTTTTCATTAGCTGTAAGCCATAATCATCAACATTAAAAGAAATACACACTTGAAATAGATCACTCTGTGTGTAATGAATCTATATAATATTTGCTCTACTTTTTGAATTGAATTACTTAAATAAATACATTTTTAAATGATATTCTAATTTATTGAGATGCCCCCGGTGTGTATATATATATATATATTAAATAGAACATGATTCCCCTGTATCCAGTACTCTGTATTAGTTATCTGTATTAGTTACAAAAAATTCAGGTTACAATGGTTCTCCAAAAAACAATTGTAAGTTAATTAATCGCTCTGTGATATCAGTCATATTTGCATGCTGCATTATAAAACCGTGAACAGATATCAGATAAAATCAGTTATTCCTACCATCATTCAATTTTGTAATGGAAATATGGCGCAAGATTTAGCTGTAGAAAGTTTAATAAATGTGCTATATTGCAGGAAGAAGGATGGAGAAAGTTGCTCTATATAAAAAATAAAATAAAAAAAAAATATAAATATAAATATATATATATATATATGTACATACATATACTATGGTAGGCAATTAATCCAGCAATAATATGAATTTCAGTGTCATTACACGTTTGCTCACAATGGCTTAAGAATAGTGGTATGAGCCTTGTGTAAGCAGGTAAGACTACTAACTATACAATAACCCTGGACAGTGTCTTTTGGATAATGTCTTCATCATGGTACTAAACCTGTGCAAGGGTACAAATATGTTTTTCATGATAAAACATATGTAATTTTTTTTTATAAGAGTAGTGTCCTACAAAGAGCCACATTGTTTTTAGCCAAAAAATACTGTGACTAGATGTTTGCTGTAAGTTAATAGGAAAAAAAAAACCACTGTGTGAAGGAAGCCTTTTTAATAAAACTTTATTACTAGCTTTCCAATTTTCTTTCTGCTTTCATTTTCTATACTGTGCAATGCATAAAAAATGCCTTGCCACATGTAAACCACATAGAAGTAGTCTAGTTTCTGCAGTACATCTATATAAAATAAGTAAACATATAATAAACACTTAGGGGAACATTTGCTAAGACGGGTAAATTAGAATCTTTCTGCACTGCCAGCAGATGCGCCAAAGTTATGTAGTGGGGCAGACCTCTACGTAACTTCGGCTCTTGCTGCCTCCAGCCATGCGATATGCTTTAAACTATGCCAGCTCCCTTGACCTTTTAGAATGAAGGTAACTGGTCAGTTTTATCGCACATCTAATGTTGTAAATTAAAAACCTGTAAAACTGTGGCTGAATTGCTTTTTTCTCCAATTCCATCCCATTTGGACTTTTGTCCTGCTTCCCACTACATCATATGCAATGTTAAATGGCTGAGTTGGAAAGTATAACTTGTCCCACAAAAAACAAGCCCTCTATGGCTATGTGAGCCAAAAAATAATAAAGTTATGGCTCTAGGAAGGCAGGCGAAGAGGAAGCGAGGCGAACGGCGCGTCAGGGTTAGTGTTCCCCCTTGGCTCCTGGTCTGTATATGTCTCTCGTTTTTAGGCTATTTTGCTAAACTGATTGTAACCCTTTTATTGCTTGGACTATGTTTTATCACTTATTCAAAGCTTTTTTCTGTTGAGATTCTTTGCAATGACTGACAGGCATTACGTTTGTAGGAGTGTGCAATACTGTTTGTAGCAATATGGAGGATTATGTGTAGTTCCAAATATCTTGATACCTTAGTGTTAATCGTTATATATGTTGCACACTCCTTTAAGACTTGAATATGCCGACCGGTTCTGGCTGGGGGGGGAATCATTTCTGTATTGCTGCTAGTCTATAAACTATGTCAGATGTTATGTGTTGTATGACATTTTATCAATAACGAATGAAGTTACATTACATGTGTGTTTTCAAATATTTGGTCAGTGAAGGCAGGGAGTGCAAAACTAAAAAAAACTCCGGAGTAGATGGGGGTTAAGGCCATCTTCTACAACATAAACTGGCGTGGAACATTATGAATGAAGAGGGTCATCTGGACCACCCTCTTTCCCACCCACGCCACTCCCCCTTTTTCTGCCCGTAATGTGAGCGGGGTAAAGGCACAAATTTTGTTGCAAACACTTTTACGACAAAATCTGCAGCCTTAATACGCCATGTGGTGTAAAACAAATAATAAATGCATGCCTTATTATTTATCCTGGGTTTTAATAGGCTGCAGGGATTATAAAGGTGCTAAGGCAACATTCAGACTGAATGAATACATAAATGGTTTTCTGACTGTTTCTACATAGACCATTTTTTCTCTTCTGCATTCAATTAAAAACAATTTATAATATAAAAAAGAACAATAAAACATAATAAATTCTAGTAGTAAGATGCTACATTTACTTGCTAGAACAAAATTAATTGACGTTGAAGATTTTTGCTTGCACGGAATTTTGTTCATTTGATTTCTAAATGAACAAAGCAGTCTTTATTAAACATTTCCTACCATTTTGCTTCTGCAGAGTGTGTATAAGTTCATTGCCTAGTGGCTGGTGCTCCACAATTTGACATAAATCAGTCAGAGCACTGATTTCTCTCCTTTTCCCCTCTATTCTCTCAGAGTTAGGGCTCATGCCCACGGACGTAAGGGCTCTGTGCCCATGTTGCGAACTGCATATGGCGGTTCTGCAATACACGGGTCACCAGCCGTGCACATTCTGCATCACTGATGGGGACCCATTTACTTCAATGGGTCCGAAAAAATCCGGAGATGCAGAGCGTATGCACGGATTGGAACCCCATGGAAGCACTACAGAGTGCTTCTGTGGTGTTTCTGGCCATGCCTCCGGACCTCAAAAAAGTAGTGCACTACTTTTTTGCTGTGCGGACCATCAGATGCAGATTGAAGACCCCATTCAAGTGAATGGGTCCACAATCCGGTTGTGGCTGCCCCACGGTCGGTGCCCGTGCATTGCTGACCGCAATTTGTGGTCCGCAGCACTGGCACGAAGCCCTTACATTCGTGGGCATGAGCCCTTAGAGATAACAGCAGAGTAGAAGGGAAGGGAAGAATCCAAGGAGGGCAGGCGACAGATAGGGAAGAAAGAACAAACACAGCAGTTTGCAAGGGGGAGGCAGCATCATCTTGGACAGATCCAGAATGTATTACTTTGAGGGATATGCCCACATTAGAAAAGTATAAAAAATAATAAAGGGATGAAAAATGCAGGCAGAAACTTTGTGTAATTTCCATCAGTTGCTTAAAGGGAGTGTGTCAACAGGAAATTAACTGTTAAACCAGACACAATGCATTATAGGACTAGCTCATCGGAATGTAATAAAATCTTTTACTTAGTGATCTTTTGCTTTTTTCTGGAGAAAAAGTATTATATTTAATATTCAAATGAGAAGTCACGTGCATTGGGTGGGGCCCAAGCCACTTAACAATTACTCCTCCCCATACTGTGAAGAAGATCTCCTTCACTGATAAGCAGGAGAACCAATACTTCCTTCCCAACAATCGTCTGCTCAATTGAACAGTGTAAAGGGGCCTTAAGGTCCACAAATTGCCTTTTATTGCTTCTTACAAATAATAAATGAACTAAAGGAACAGCTTCCATATCCTCATTTACTTCTTCTTATGTACTTCTTAGTATTTTGACGAACAAAAGACCCAAAGGTCTGTTTTTTAACTTGCATATCTATGTCATAAGTAAACCATGGTCATCTATGACCTTGACACCAAAGGAATAATGGAAAGACTCTCTCCCATGAGGACTGAATAGAGGTTTCTGACTGACTGCAACTAGTGTCACCTACTACAAACAGTAAACTTGTTCAAATATTCATTAATGTTATTTTATGATGGTTTCATCAGTTTCATATGATGGGAAGAATGACCTCCTCAGAGTGTCCTAGATGTAGAATGGCAGAGACTGATTTTGCAAACTTAATGTTGGTGGTTCATATTTTCAGGGCCGTCTTTAATATTGATTGGACCTTGGGTAAAAATTTACTTGGGCCCCCTGGATCCCGCCTTCCCACACCTTAGCAAGCAATCACGCCCTCCACCACAACACACACACAAAAAATCCATACATCTGGTAGAGTACAGTGAATGACTGTAAATACTTCCAGTTCTGAAGACTCCAGCGGCTCAGGATCAGTGCTCTGGGCTCAGGTTGGAAGTAGGCACCGCTCTGCACGAAGGAGACCAGGGCTCGGCTCACGCTAGTGTTACAGTGCACCCCAGCACCCCACAGTATGCAGTATAGCACCCTATAGTATATAGCACCACACAGTATGCAGTATAGCACCCCACACTATACAGTACCCCACAGTATATTGTAGAGCAGTATAGCAGCCCACAGTATACAGCACCCCACAGTAAAGCACCTCACCGTATACAGCACCCCAAACTATACACGATACAGCCCCCCACACTATACAGTACAGCAGTATAGCACCTCACACTATACAGTACCCCACAGTATATAGTAGAGCAGTATAGCAGCCCACAGTATACAACACCTCACAGTATAGCACCTCACTGTATACAGCACCCCAAACTATACACGATACAGCCCCCCACACTATACAGTACAGCAGTATAGCACTCCACACTATACAGCACCCACAGTATACAGACCCCCACAGTATACAGTACAGCAGTATAGCACTCCACAATACACAGCCCCCCACACTATACATGCCCCCACACTATACAGGCCCCCCCCACAGTATACAGCCCCCCACAGTATACAGGCCCCCCTCGTATACAGGCCCCCACACAGTATACAGCCCACCACACAGTATACAGCCACCCCACAGTATACAGGCCCCCCACAGTATACAGTCCCACACGGTATACAGGCCCCCACACAGTATACAGCACCCCACTATACAGTAGTTTACAGTATATTAACATAACAGCCCCTGTCACCTTTTTCTGATGTATTCTTCACACAAAAAAGCTCCACAGTTAACTTCTGCAACACTCCTGCTAGGACCTGTGATGACCTCATAGCCATATGACCAGTAATATTGCTAGGTTATTGGTCACATGGTGATGATGTCATCTAAGGTCCTAGATCACATTCACAGCTCTAACACAGTACGATGCCTGGACTCAGTGCCGGCAGGCATGGCATGGCAGCACCCCCTGTGTAGCTGACAGCCTGACACCCGGGGCAGTAGCTAGCAGGGCTCAAGAGGCAGCTGCCTTGGGCCCCCCAGGATCAACTGGGCCCGGGGCAGCTGCCCCTTTTTCCCCTTGGTAAAGACGGCCCTGCATATTTTTGGGAGGAGGAGAAATCTTGAGCATGCAACAATGAGAGTACAAGCCCATGTGCAAGATTTCAGTTACAGGCATTGGAGAAGGAGAGGCAAAGGGTGAAAAGCAGAGGTGAAGTGGTACTCTGAGGGGTTAGGCCAGCCCCTCGGTGCTCCGACCTTATTAGAATAGAAATAAAAGTATTAATTTATCAAAAACTACACACCTTGCTGCACAAGAGGGGTCATTGCATCAGCATGATAAACCCTAACAGGCACTATACCTGGTATACTAGAGTTAGTAGTAGTATAGAAAGGAGTTTCAGTTATACTATAAGATTACAGTTCAACGGTACAAATTTTGAAAACCGTGGACGATATGTCAATATTAGCGGTATTAGGTCACCGGCAATAACCAGGAATTTTTATTTGCATGTTAAGTTTCAAAAATCTATTTATCTTGTAACAACTCAGTAAAATGTTTACATATTTCTGTGCTTTGAAAAGGAATGACTGGTTAATAGACTTTCTTTATGTGGCTTGATAAATCAAGCCCTTTTAATATTCTGTACACTGCTGAAATTCAAGTTAAACTATGGAGATTCTGCTGGAATGCATAAATGAGTCTTAATTGCATGTACAAAGAGCCAGATCCCTGAATTAGTGTGGATTAAAACATCATTTCACAGCCAAACAGAAACATGTTCCCAATCGCTGCACTTGAATTATTGTTATGTAGCTTGGGGCTTGTATTAAAATCACTGAATAATTGCAATCAGATTACTATAATCAAGTACTGGAACAGTAATTATAGGTTACAATCAGTTTAAGCTGCCCTGGAAGTCCAATATACTGATCATATGCGTATTAAAAGTTTATGTTAGTGATAAAATTAATGAACAGGATTATAAGCTCCTGTCTGTGAGATATGTTACACGTGTCTCGCTCTACACAGCACGCTATTTGCATAGACAGGACATCTAATATGTTTACACGTTTTAAAGCTCCTGTACAACCAATCAATTTCTAGGAGCAGTCAAGTATGGACATCAGTGAATCACCTGGAACATAATTACATTTCTCCTTAACCCATTACTTCCTGCACTCCGAGTTAATAACGTGTGAAAAGAGACACTCTTAACCTTACTATACCCATTCACAGTTGGTGAATTTGTTCTGAATTGTCACATCTGCTGTATAAATATGTGACTTTGAATGGCATACAGTGAATTGGAAATGGAAAAAAAAATGTATTTGTTTTATTTTGTTCTTTTAAATAAAGATCATATTTTATAATCCTATTTAGGTCAATGAATAATGACTAAAGCTTCATTTATACTATCCTATTGGGAAGATCATCGGGAATGTTTGTATGAACACTTGTACCCGATAATCTGCTGATGTAACTGTTCCGAAGATCACTGGATGAAAGAGCGAGATGCTCATTCATTGATTGAAATTATTGTTCATGCAGACACTAGTGATGATCGAGCACCAAAGTATTCTGGTGTTCGGGTATTCGACCCGAACACATTGCTATATTCGTGTGCTCGACCGAGCACCCGAGTATAATGGAAGTCAATGGGAGACAACCAGGCATCCCCTGCTCTGAAGAGGGGAGGGTGCCTGGTCCATTGGAAAAGGTCAGAAAGTGACAGAAACACCACCAAAATGGATCAGTAACAGCATGGGGACGATGTCTGGATGCATCTGGGACTCCCAGGTTGCTGCTGGGAACCATGTTGTCCGAGTTGTACGCCACTTTTACAGACTGACAAAAATATGCACAAACCCCAACCAAAAAAATAAATTTTACAGGAAACATTGTTAGGAAACATTCTTTTCTTGTATATTCATGTATGTACAGTCCAAGTGTTGCAAAGGCACTCCGAATCAGCCTGTATATAAAATAAAGGAGGGCCTCATTCACATTGTGGGACTACTACACTCATAAAGCTTATGCACTAAGTGAAAGGGCTGCCAAAAATTACAAGCAACCGGCACTCCAAAACACCCTCTGTTACACATAAAGGAGGGCATCATACACACCCTTGAAAAATTATGATTGGTGGCCTGCTGGTGACCCTTGAAAACATTTGGAGCAAGGGCTTGCAGATCTGACCATCCAAAACATGAAGGGTGAAGGCCTGCGGATGAGCTGATCCTCTAAAACATTAGGGGCGAGGGCCTGCTGGTGAGCTGAAGCTCTAAAACATTATATGCGAGTGCCTGTTGGTGAGCTGATGCTCTAAAACACTATATGCTAGTGTCTGCAGGTGAGCTGATGCTGTAAAACATTATATGCGAGTGCATGCTGTTCAAATGATGCTCTAAAACATTGTATGCGAGTGCATGCTGTATAGCTGACGCTCTAAAACATTATATGCGAGTGCATGCTGTATAGCTGACGCTCTAAAACATTATATGCGAGTGCATGCTGTTCAGCTGACCCTATAAAAAAATTTGAGTTGAGGGCCTTCAGTTGAGCTGACCCTATACAAATAATTTGAGTGGAGGGAATATATACAATCTGTATGAGGAGGAGAAAACAAGATTCAACCATATGCTCTTTTTTTGTGGTGGAAAAGGTGCATGGGAATACACTATAGTAGATTGAGTACATTATAAATGATAGATTGAAACTGCCTTTATGTTCATCATCAGCTTAGCTCTCCTCTGGTGGGTTTGAGAAGTCAGGGGCAATCCAGGCCTTGTTCAATTTTTTATCTGAGTCAACCTGTCAGCATTGCCTGTGGACAAGCGGATACGCTTATCTGTTATAATGTCACCAGCAGCACTTAATACCCGCTCAGACAAAATGCTGGCGGCAGGGCAGGCCAGCACCTCCAAGGCGTAGAGCGCAAGTTCATGCCACGCGTCCAGCTTAGACACCCAGTAGTTGTATGGCACTGAGGGATCAGTTAGGACGCTGACATGGTCTGCTAGGTATTCCTTCACCATCTTCCAAAACTTTTCAGTCTTTGTACCACCAGGCCGCGCTTCAGGGTGAGGTTGTTGGCGGGGGTTATGAAAGTGTCCCATGCCTTGGAGAGTGTTGCACTGCCTTTGTTGGAACTGCTGTGTTTTCCCCTTGTCTCCCTTCCTCGGTTGCCTAAGGAACTCAGACTCTGCCGCCAGCATTGTCAGATGAAAAATTTTGGAGCAATCTCTCAACAAGTACCTTCTGGTATTGCACTGTATTACTCGTCCTCTCGTCCTCTCCACCACAGGAATGAGAGATGAGAAGTTCTCTTTGTAGTGGGGATCGTGAAGGGTAAACACCCAGTAATCCGTGTTATCTAAAATGCGTAAAACGAGAGGGTCGCGGAAAAGGCAGCCTAACATAAAGTCAGCCATGTGTGCCAGAGTACCAACAGGCAAGATGCTGATGTTGACATCAGGATGACTCTACATCTCCTCATCCTCCTCCTCCTCTTCTGTCCATCCACACTGAACAGATGTTATTAAAGTTCCATGGGTACTACCCTCTGTAGCAGAGGCAACTGTCTCCAGCATCTCCTCCTCTTCATGGTCCTATTCGCGCTGAGAAGACGAACTGTGGGTGGTCTGGCTATCACCCTGTGTAATGTCCTCCCCCATTTCCTCGTCTGCCACATTTAGAACATCGTCCTTAATTGTGAGCAGCAATCGTTTGAGTAGACACAGCAGTGGGATAGTTACGCTGATAATAGCATTATCGCTACTAACTATATGTGTGGAATCATCAAAGTTTTTTACAACCTCACAGAGGTCGGACATCAATGCCCACTACTGACTTGTGAATAGTGGCAGTTGGTATTCCACAACTGCCCTCTGCTGCTCACAAAGGCTGGCCAACATGTAGAACGTACAATTCCAGCGCGTGCTCACATCACGCAACAGTCGATGAGCTGGAAGCCGTAAGCGCTACTGCAGCGTTGACTGACCGGTTGAAGCTGTGGATGATCTGCGGAGATGGGCATACACGCAGCGCGCCTTCACTAGTAGCTCTGGCAAATTGGGGTATGTTTTCATAAACCGCTGAACCACTAAGCTTTAGACGTGGGCTAAGCATGGGATGTGTGTCAGGTTGCCGAGCTCCAAAGCCGCCACCAAGTTACGGCCATTGTCAGACACAACCATGCCTGGTTGTAGGTTGAGTGGCGAGAGCCACAGCTCGGTCTGGAACCTTATACCCTGCCACAGCTCTCCGGCGGTAAGCAGATCAGCTTCAGCACGGCCTGTTGATGCTTACCCACAGCAGTGCTACACTGCTTCCAGCTTGCGGCTGATGGCTGACTGCTGCTGGAGGTGGAAGTGAAGGAGGAGGTGGCAGAGGAGGAGAAGTGGGGGTTGGCGCTAGTAGCATAGCTGCTGGCAGAGACCCTGATGGGCGTAGGGCCCGCAATCCTGAGCGTGGGTATCACCTGTGCCATCCCTGTGCCATCTCACTCCCGGCCTCCACAACATTCACCCAATGTGTGGTCAGGGAAATGTAGCGTCCCTGGCCACCAGCACTTGTCCATGTGTCAGTGGTGAAGTGTACCTTCCCAGTAAGTGCGTTGGTCAGGGTACGGGTGATGTTCTGGAACACATGCTGGTGTAAGGCGTGCACGGCACACCGTGAAAAATAGTGGCGGCTGGGGACAGCGTACCGAGGGACGGCCGCCGACATCAGCCTGCAGAAGGCCTCAGTGTCCACAAGCCTAAATGGCAACATTTCAAGGGCTAGTAATTTCAAAAGTTGCATATTTAGTGCTATGGCCTGTGGGTGGATGGGTGGGTATTTGCGCTTGCGTTCAAATGACTGTGTTATGGACATTTGGATGCTGCGCTTGGACAGGAAAATGGATGTTGTTGCTAATGGTTCATGCAAAGGTCCAGGTGCAGGGCGAGGGGCATCCGGGCCTGCGCCTTTGACAGGGGATTGGCCAGCAGTGCGTAACACAGGGGAAGAGGAGGCAGTGGTGTGACCCACAGACCCAGATTGTGGACCCAGGCGTTTGGCCCACTTTTTAGGGTGCTTGGATGCCATGTGGCGAATCATGTTGGTGGTGGTGAGGTTGCTAGTGTTCACGCCCCGGCTCATTTTTGTACGGCACAGGTTGCAAACTAACCACCCTTTTGTCATCTGCACTTTCCTCAAAAAAGCACCATACTGTGGAACACCTACCCCTTGGCAAGGTAGATTCATGCATGGGGGTGCTCGGTGTAACGGTTGTGGGCCTGTTTGGTGTGGACCGACTTCTCCCTTTTGCAACCCCGCTGCCTCTTTCTGCCTGTTGCGGTGCTGCAGATCCCTCCCCCTCTGTACTGCTGTCCTCGCTCGGCTTTTCACCTTCCCATGTTCGGTTAATGACCTCATCATCCACCACCTCCTCTTCAACTTCCTCTCTCTGCTCATCCTCCTGACTAGTGATTGACAACTGAGTCTCATCATCATCCACCTCATTAAGGAATGATTGCCGTTCACCACCATCATCTTCTTGAGACTGTGAAGACTCAAGGGGTTGGGAATCAGGGCACAATATCTCAGGTCCCTCTTCAAGCCTGCTGGGCGCGAGGGCCAATCTAATAGTGGCGCTGGAAAAAGCTCCTCTGAATATCCGAGTGTGGGATTACTCATTTGGCAAGCCTCTCCATGGTGGGAGGAAGGATGATCAGAGTGAGGATTCGGTTGACCAGACTCTTGGCTACAGAGACTGGACTTGGTGGAAGAGAGGGTGGTGCTTAACCGACTGGAAGCATTATCTTCAGCAATCCAACCGACCAACTATTCGCACTGGTCCAACTTGGACAGTGCTGTCCTGCGCCGCCCAGCTAAATTGGACATTAAGCTGGGTACGGTGGATGTTTTTTTTTTTCTGGTGCACTGGCAGCAGGCACAGTTTCCTTGTGCCCAGGGCCCCAGCCTCTGCGTGCACCATCAGCATCACGCCCTCTTCCCTGTCCCTTATTGCTCACCTTCTTCATAGTAATGTTTTTGTCACTAGATGTGGCACAGATTGTTTAACTGTCCGCTAAAGACACAGTTTTAGGTCCAGATTATTGGAATTTGTAATACAGACACTGTTTTCTAATGCAGTACAGTATCAGTTACAGAACACCACAGGTTATGGACACTATTAGACCCAGATTATTGGAATTTGCAACACAGACACTGTTTTCTGATGTAGTACAGTATTGGTTACAGAACACCACAGAATATGGACACTAGATGTGGCCCAGATTATTAAATACAGTCTGCGGATAATGTACAGTATATGTCACTAATAGGTATACAATAAAAATATCTTGCTGCTGTCAAACACACACAGTAGTCCTTAAAAGGACTTTTGGGTCTTGGAAAAGCTTTCTCAGAATAAAAACGGTGAAATTTGCTCCCTACTCTATCTTTCCATTCCTATGCTTTACTCTTCCTGTCTACATCTGAGCCGAACATGCGTCATCGGGTGCTATATAGCACCCGATGACACGTTCTGGCCAGCCAATTACTGTAATGCCAGCAGCTCACTGGCAATACAGTGAGAGCAGTACTTACCTGCACCTTTATTGGCTGATATTCGGCCGAGCATGCTCGCTCATTACTAGCGGACACCTCAATCATTGTTTCTAATCTTGCTGTGTAAACAGCATGCTTCAGCCTAGAAACAATGAATTTCCGCATCCAGACGCATTTTTTTGTCTGCATCCGTTGCTCCGTTGTGTGCCCCCACAAAAAAAAAAACTGAACACGTACTATTGTTATCCATTTTGAGGACAAGAATAGGTATTTCTATCAAATTTTGCGGAATGCCACACACGGCTGGCATTCGTGTTTTGCTGATCAGCAATTTGTGGACCACAAAACACGGAGCAGTTGTGTGCATGAGCACTACTTCTGCCTTTTGATGCAGAAAGAAAATTTTTGAGGTGAAAATTTGTTTTATAAAAGTATTTAGAAAAAGAATAATGATATTATCAGCTTGGTGAGACACATATAGTATATACAGTGGATATAAAAAGTCTACATGCCCCTGTTAAAATGTCAGGTTTCTGTGATGTTAAAAAATGAGGCAAAGATAAATCATTTCAGAACTTTTTCCACCTTTAATGTGACCTATAAACCGTACCACTCAATTGAAAAACAAACTGAAATCTTTTAGGTAGAGGGAAGAAAAAATATAAAAATAAAATAATATGGTTGCATAAGTGTGCACACCCTTAAACTAACACTTTGTTAAAGCACCTTTTGATTTTATTACAACACTCAGTATTTTTGGGTATGAGTCTATCAGCATGGCACATTTTGCCTTGGCAAGATTTGCCCACTCTTCTATGCAAAAACACTCCAAATCTCTCAGATTGCGAGGGCATCTCCTGTGCACAGCCCTCTTCAGATTATCCCACAGATTTTAGATCAGATTCAGGTCTGGGCTCTGGCTGGGCCATTCCAAAACTTTAATCTTCTTCTGATGAAGCCATTCCTTTGTTGATTTGGATGTATGCTTTGGGTCGTTGTCATGCTGAAAGATGAAGTTCCTCTCCATGTTCAGCTTTCTAGCATAAGCCTGAAGCTTTTGTGCCAATATTGACTGGTATTTGAAACTGTTCATAATTCCCTCTAGCTTAACTAAGGCCTAGTTGCATCTGAAGAAAAACAGCCCCAAAGCATGATGCTGCCACCACCCTGCTTCACTGTTGTTCACTGGTGTTCTTTTGGTGATGTGCAGTGTAGTTTTTGCGCCAAACATATCTTTTGGAATTATGACCAAAAAGTTCAACCTTGGTTTCATCAGACCATAACACCTTTTCCCACATGCTTTTGGGAGACTTCAGATGTGTTTTTGCAAAATGTAGCCTGGCTTGAATGTGTTTCTTCGTAAGAAAAGGCTTTCATCTTGCCACTCTACCCCATAGCCCAGACATATGAAGAATACGGGAGATTGTGATCACATGTACCACACAGCCAGTACTTGCCAGATATTCCTGCAGCTCCTTTAATGTTGCCGTAGGCCTCTTGGTAGCCTCCCAGACCATTTTTTTTCTCATCTTTACATACATTTTGGAGGGACGTCCAGTTCTTGGTGATATTATGTCCAATAGGTCGGCACTGAAGGTAAGTTTTCGTGGTGCTCGCGTCCTAGAATTGGCATCCCATGAAATATCAGCAAAGACAGGCCAGCACTCACTTACAGTTATCTTCGATAATTCTGTTTATTGTCACATAGTCCTGTGACGTGTTTCGACACTCTGAGGTGTCTTTGTCAAACAGTAATGAACACATTACAAACCACCCTTAAATAGCCAAATCCCTCATCAATGTGTGCATATCAAGTGATCGTGATGTCATAAGACATTCCCACCCAAACATATAGACACACAATTCAAACAATTGTTGCAAATATTAATTCTCGTCATGGACAAGATCTTCTCCTGTTTCATTTTTAGTATACAGCATAGTTTGGCATCATTTCACCTACAGAGAAACATATATGAATATATCTCGAAAACCTGTCCATATTACCTACACAAACATGTGAATGAAATCTGTAGAAAATCGGTAAATTAAATAAAAAAATAATAGAAAAGAATATTATTATTTTTTCTTTACAAAAAACTGTTTAATTCGTAGTCACAGTTTAGACCCATAGGCTCCAAAGTTTGAAATATGCCTCTTTTTTCCTCAATAGTAAATTCTTATCCCCTCCTCTCCTTGGTTGTGCTACACCCTTGATGATCTGAAATCGCAGCTGCGATATATTGTGTCTCTCTTGGTGGAAATAGTGTGTATCTGTAATAGCAGGTTCTCCTTCCTAATCGTAGATTTACAGTATGTTTACTGAACCCGTCTTTCATGCGTGTGGACGTTTCCCCTACATATAAAAGACCACATAGACACTTATATGTTCCCCCGATTGTGGGTGAGTGATGTATGGGCCTTTAATGACACTGGAACACTGTATGCACTTGAGGCAGGAAAAAGTTCCCTGTCTCGGAGTCGCAAGCATTTTTTGTTTTAAATCCCTTCTATCACTCCAGATGTCCACTTTGACGATTTTATCACAAATATTTTCCGTTCTCATATAGCATACCATGGGTCGATGTTGGAATTCTTCAATTGTAGGTTAAGATTCACTGTGCCAATGTTAGTTCACTATTGTTCTAACTTTATGTACCCACGGGTGATATTTTGTCACAAGAGGAATAAAGGGCTTTTTTTTTTCACTTTTCTCAATGGTCTATGGGATTCTCAGTCTTTGTTCTTTAAGTAAATGTGGGGGATATCCTCTTTCCTCAAACTTAGCTGAAATTTCATTTAGTCTAATTTTGCATTGTTCGGGATACCCCACAATACGTCTCACCCGTTGGTATTGGGAATATGGTAGTGCCCTTCTTGTGTTAGTGGGGTGGTTACTGGTATAGAACAGTACGCTATTTTGGTCAGTGTCTTTTATCTATAGATCAGTCACAATCCTTTTGTCCGCACTTTTAATCACCCACGTATCAAGGAAGGAGATCCGATGTCTATCAAAATGTAGAGTAAACTGTAGCTCTGGCCACAAAATCTCTATTTTTTCAATTTCATTTTCTAGATTTAATTTTACCGATTTTCTTCAGATTTCATTCACGATTTTGTGTAGGTAATATGGGCAGGTTTTCGAGATATATTCACATATGTTTCTCTATAGGTGAAATGATGCGAAACTACGCTGTATACTAAGAATGAAACAGGAGAAGATCTTGTCCACGACGAGAATTAACAGTAATCAAAGCAAAAGGTGGCTACTATGAAGAACCTAGAATATGACATATTTTCAGTTGTTTCACACTTTTTTGTTATGTATATAATTCAACATGTGTGAATTCATAGTTTTGATGCCTTCAGTGTGAATCTACAATTTTCATAGTCATGAAAATAAAGAAAACTCTTTGAATAAGAAGGTGTGTCCAAACTTTTGGTCTGTACTGTATATATATATATATATATATATATATATATATTTATATATGCTGTATATACAGTATCTCACAAAAGTCAATACACCCCTCACATTTTTTGTAAATATTTTTTTATATCTTTTCATGTGACAGTGCTGACGATATGACACTTTGATGCAATGTAAAGTAGTTAGGTGTGTTCTGCTGGGCCCCGGAGTGTCCGGGTAATGACCTCTCCTGATTGGTGTTTGGGCACCATTCCGAAGAATGGAAAATTGACTGGCACACCGTACAGGTAGGGGCTCTAAGACCCGCGAGGTGGTGTCAGAACAGCTCCAAGTCAATATTAGCCCAGTTGGTGACGAACTGGAATTGAGCTAGTGCTGCCGCCTTCGCGAAGAAAGAGCGATGATAATTGTAGAAGGATGAGCCGCCGTACTTATGGCCCAAGTCCGTGACCTGATACGGGTGGGTGTTTAACTCCTCCCTCCTTTTCTGGTTGGGTGGTACAAATTACATTCCTAAATAAACTGAAAGCAAGCACGAACTCGGGGATGGACAACTTCCTATTCAGGCGAGCATCCTTGGCCTTAAGGACTACGGAAACATCGCCACAGTTAATGACCCTGCTCTCCGGGACGTCCTAAGAGGCAATGAGGATAGATGCCAAGTTGACGTCCTTCCCTGCCAGAATATCTTTTTTTAATGCTTTCGGGAATGAAATGGGAGGGGGCCACCTGGGGCCTGGAAATACCTGGCGAAAAGAAATGAGAAGTAGAAAGAGCGGCTGGCGGTACTGGCACTTGGGGAATCGCTGGGGCCCGAGACTCCAGTTCCGCTACCCTGGATAGGATATTAGCCACAGAATTGACCAGGGAATTAATTGTGGACTGCAGTTGGGATAGCGAGAGTTGAATGGATGTAAGCCCAAGTTGATCCCCAGAAGGGCTCGGATTGGACATCAAAAGTTTGTAAAGCTCTGCCTTCCTGGCAGAAACTGGGTGTGGGATCCCCTTCCTGTTCAGCTCCGCAATCAACTTTGGAATAGTCCAGTTCCTGGGAGACATAGCGCTGACCTGGCCTGAAACCGAAGTTTTAGGAACTGACATATTGTCGTCTATATCTGAAGCTTGAGACATGCTTGACCCGAAGGATGCAGCCGTGAAGGCCGGCGAAAGCGCCTTGGTGATGAACAAATGACCTAGACCGGTGCTGAACAAACGTGAAAACGGGCTAGAACCTAGAAGAAAAAGGGAGGACATGCATGCCTGAAGAATAAACAAAAAGGGAATGGTGCAGAATTGGACCAGCAGATTACTGGGTGCATGTTAGACCAAGGGAACCGAAAAAGGTGGACACGTGACCTGCAATCCAGAAACATGAGCAGGAGGAGCTGGGAATTATGGCAGAAGATGACCGGCGGCGGACATGCAAGAGGGATAGAACCCGGACTACCGTGGCAGGAAGGAAACAGAAAGGACGAGACAAAACCTGGCAAGCCACTGGCTGGGCGAGGAGAAACAGTATGAGGCCTGAGCATGCCAGGTGACTAGACGGCGACATGAGACTGAACCTAAGCATGCCAGGTGACTAGGTAGAAGATAAAACAAGCCTGAATTGGCCAGGCGACCAGTGACGAGGTGAAGCTTGACCGTATCAGGCGACCAGACAGAAACGAGACAGGAAATGAGACAGAGACGAAACGGAACCTGGGTGTGCCAGGTGGCCAGAAAAAATGAAGCGTATCAGGCGAGACAGCGTGACAAGACTAAACCTGGGCGTACCAGGTGAACAGGCAGGGACACGAGACAAAGCCTGGGCGTACCAGGCGAGCAGTGACGAGACAAAGCCTTGACGTACCAGGCGAGCAGTGACGAGACGAAGCCTGGGCGTACCAGGCAGCTAGACTGAATGACGAGACAAAGACAGGGAGTGCCAGGTGACCAAACAGAGATGAAAATGGAACCTGTGCGTGTAAGGAGAACAAGAAAATAAGACCAAGCCTTAGCGGAACGGCGACCAAACAGCGTTACAAGAGGAAACCTGGGCGTACCAGGTGGGAAAGCAGGCAGACGAGACAAGCCTGAACGTACCAGGCAACAACTGACGAGACGAGCCGTGGGTGTACCAGGCTACCAGACAACGTGGTAAGACAATGGCAGAGCCTGCCAGGTGACCATACAGAGGGCCGAAAATGGAACGTAAGCGTGCAAGGTGAACCAAAAACAAGACAAGCCGGAGAGTATCAGGAGACCAGAAAGGCCACGAGGAGAAACTTGGGCATACCAGGCGACCAGACAAAACAATTGACGAAGCCTGAGCGTGTCAGCGACTATTGACAAGATGAGCCTGAGCATATCAAGCAACCCGACAGCGTGACGAGACAAAGACTGAGTGGCGTGACAGGAGGACCAGACAGTGTAGCAAAAACAACCTGTGCGGACCAGGCGACCATGCCGAGAGTGGATATGAAGCCTGAACGTACCAGAAAGTGGAGAAAAAGGGCCTGAACGTGCCAGGAGATCGTGGAAAGACATAGAAGTAAGTTTTTTTATTTTTTATATAAAACAAGACAAGTCGAAGGGTGACGAAAAAACACAGGAGTGGGGTGAGAAACAAGACAGGCCAAGGGGTAAGGAAAAACAGTAAAGCGAAGTGAGGAGAGAAGAAGGGACTGAGGAAGAGATTGAAGACTTAAAGGAAAAGCGAAACATGCACATAAATATATTTATTTTCTTTTTCTTTTCAGACTTAAAGGACTCTAGACGAAACTGTAAGCTAACATGAATTCACCATGATATGCAGGATCGGCCCTGACCTTAAAAACAATCTACCCTGGAGGCACAGGGCAGCCCCACTGCTGGCAGCCGTAATTTAATGTGGTGACATCCGTTAAACAAGACATAACACTTGTTTTAACCTTGCCCATGCTGCAGCCGACCAGAGCAGGAGCCTCCAGAGTTGGGAGACCTTCAGTATCGCATAGTAAGCAACAGACGACGCCCAGCGAACGCGGTCCTGTCGGCTTCTAGGTCGGCTGCAGCAGGGGAGAGCACGTCAGTGCGTTCCACAGTGGAACGCACCACTATGACATGGAGGCGCAATCCCCGGCAAGTAAAAGATGTGGGTAGGTAGTGCGCCGCAGGCAGCGCGACCATGCCCAAGAGGTAACCGGTGGGGAAAAGACACAGGACACCACTTACCCATGATGGACGGCATGTTCTGGTGGGCAGAGAGACAGCAGCAATAGCCGGAATGGCCACAGATGGAAGCGAAGAGGCGGTTCTTCCTACCCCGGAAGCACGAGAGAGGCACGTGTCGGAGTAAGGGAGCCGATGAATAAATTGGGCAGACGCCCCTCCCACAAATGCAGGTTAAACCTCAGCCTTCCTTACATATATACATATATATATATATACAGTGCATATAAAAAGTCTACACACCCCTGTTAAAATGTCAGTTTTCTGTGCTGTAAAAAAATGAGACAAAGATAAATAATTTCAGAACTTTTTCCACCTTTAACGTGACCTATAAACTTTTTCCACCTTTAACGTGACCTATAAGCCGTTTTACTGGCTAGGGCAGAGCCAAATCCCGCCCATCAGTGCCGGTGACGTCACCGGGGTTCCTGTCAGCTCCATAGAGAGCCCCGGTACGTCACCGGAACTCAGAAAAATGCCTTTGCCCTGCGCGATTTAGCGCAGGGCAAAGGAGAGCATCGGAGCATGAACTGCTCCGATGCTCATGTCAGGGGGGCTGCCGGGGTGAAAATGGATGGATGTCCAGGTTCAGCTCTGAACCTGGACAACCCCTTTAAATGGAAAAAGTTTGTAACAACCAGGACTCTGCCTAGTGCTTGCCACCTCACAAAACTAAGTAAACGGGGAAGAAGGGCGTTGGTAAGAGCGATAACCAAGGACCTAATGGTCACTCTGGCTGAGCCTCAAAGATCCTGTGTGCAGATGGGAGAAACTTCCAGAAGGTCCACCATCACTGCAGCATTCCACCAATATGAGCTTTATGGCAAAGTGGCGACAATAAGCCTCTACTCAAATACATATGAAAGCCCACCTGAAGTTTGCAAAAACCTCTAGGACTCTCAGACTGTGAGAAAAAACATTCCATGGGCCCATAGATTCCATGGGAAATTTGCCAGTGGGCCAATTCCCAAAGGGCTGCCCAAGCCCTCCTCTTGCCCACCAGCCAGGTACATAAAGATCCGATGCTTTTAGCTTTCAGCATTGATTACTGTAGGAGCAGCACTTATGCACCTGACGAGCGGCCCTCCTGAATTCAACTGTATTGCCATCCTCAGGACAATAATACAGTCTCATACTTTGGCGTGGGCGGCAGAATTTTGTGCTGCACTGTGGTATCTGGTTCTACTGGGGCGGTATTTTGTTCTGCAGTATGGTATTGCTATTCCACCTATTTCTGTTGTCCCACCTTCTGTAAATTTGGACCCACCTACAACATGGGGACACTTTTAGGTTTTTTTCCACGCCCAATTTAAGTTCCCAAAACTGGGGTGATTAGTGTAGAAATGCAAAAAGTTGCACAGCCCAAGTTTGCAACTTTTTATAGCAAGAATTCTGGAGCATAGAGCAAGATAAATTATACTGTCTACTGTATGGTCACATGTGGTGTGAAGTTAGCTGTTAGCCAAGAAAATTGCTCAAAACTACACTGTATAAACCTTGGTCAATGTAAATCACATTTGACCATATATTTGCTATGCTATTGTATGCCTGGCTATTCCCATATGTGATGCAGAGGTTGCAGTTGTACCTCTACCACACAGAGGGATACCCAGTTGTGGATTGGCCATTAATTTTGTGATAACTATGATAATTTAATAAGGTCGACCACCCCTAAAAACTAGTGATGATTGAGCATGTTCGGCTGAACACCAGTTTGGGTCGAGCATCTCGATGCTCAGCACATAGCGGTATTTGACCAATGTGCAGCCAATAAACTTGCAGGTAAGTACTGCCCTCACTATAATGCCGTAGCCATGTTGGCTGCTGGCATTACAGTGATTGGCTGGCCGGAACGCGTCATCGGGTGCTATATAGCATCAATGATGCATGTTCAGCTCATTCTTAGTCAGAGACAGTTGTGATGAGGAAGGGACAGACAGTGTAGGGAGTGATTTAAGAATATTTTTACCACCAAAACTTTTCAGAGACCCAAAAGTTCTTTTAAGGACTATTGTGTGTGGCAGCAGCAATTTCTCTTTTTTTGCGCAAACTGCACTAAATAGCTAAAACTTTACAGACCCAAAAGTGCTTCTAAGGAGACTATTGTGTGTGGCGCATCCTGTGCTAAATAGCATAGAATAGTTAGGCCGCTGCAGACAGCGACATTAGCTGCGCCACATCTCAAGTGTAAAAAGTGTGCGCATCCCCAAAAAATCTGTGACATCCAGTGTACTTTTTCTGTAGATGGTGTCTGCTGCGGATATTTAAATTATCCGCGCCACATCTCCTGTGTAAAGTGTGCGCATCCCAAAAATGTCAGTGTGATTTAATGCACTTTTTCCGTAGACTGTGTCCGCTTCTGACAGTAACCTGACCAGGCCCACATCTGCTGTGTAATGTGTGCGCTTCAAAATTGTTTCGGTGACAATAAATTACATTTTTTAATAAACGGTGTCTTCTTCTAACAGTGACCTTACCAGGCATATATCTGCTGTGTAACGCGTGCGATTCTAAAAATTTTCTTTGACATTTAATAAAATTTGGTTATGTTCAGCCGGCACTCTGTTAAAGAGGCGTGGTGCACGAGTCCGAGATACCAATCTCACGTGAATTAGAAGAAAAGACCGGCACTCACTAACTCTTCAAACAAACTCAAGCTTTTAATCGTTACATGTAGGATACAATTTCGGTGACGCGCGTTTCAGCTCATAATCCGAGCCTTTCTCAAACAGATTAGATATAGCATACAAATGGTATAACACATATAACTCACGTATTTCTATTTCCTTTGTTTAGTGTATCACTAAGGTTACCTGATGTCACTTCCGCCTTGGCGGTCTATTTAAACTGTGTGTGTTATACCATTTGTATGCTATATCTAATCTGTTTGAGAAAGGCTCGGATTGTGAGCCGAAACGCGAGTCACAAAAATTGTATCCTACACGTGACGATTAAAAGCTTGAGTTTGTTTGAAGATTTAGTGAGTGCCGGTCTTTTCTTCTAATTTAATAAAAAATTTCGAATAGACGGTGTCCGCTTCTCACAGTGATCTTACAAGGCCCACATCTGTTGTGTAACATGTGCATTTCCCAAAAATTTCTGTGACATAAAATTACATTTTTCTATAGACGGTGTCCACTGCAAACAGTTAAATTATCCGAGCCACATCTCATGTTTAAAGTGTGCGCATCCCTAAAATATCTGACATCCAGTGTCCTTTTTTTCCGTAGATGGTGTCTGTTGCGGACAGTGACATTAGCTGCGCTACATTTCCTGTATAACGTTAGCGCATCCGAAATATCAGCAACATTCATTCAGTGCAATTTTTTATTAGCTGTGGTGACAGCGACATTACCAGCGCCAAATCTCCTGTATAACGTGTGCGCATCCTAAATATCAGTGACATTCATTCAGTGTATTTTTTCATTAGGCAGTGGTGGCAGCGACATTACTTGTGCTATACCTCCTGCCTGTATAACGTGTGCACATCCTAAATATCAGTAACATTCATTCAGTTTAATTTTTTATTAGGCGGTGGTGGCAGCGACATTACAAGCGCTTTTGGCCAGGGATGCTACATTTCCCTGATGGCACACTGGGTGAATGTTGTGGAGGCCGAGAGCAAGTCATACCCTGGGATGGCACTGGTGCTACCGAAGCCAAGGATTTCGGGCCCTACTTTATTCAGGGTTTCCACAGCCACCTACGTTACTGGCTGCACCCCCCCTTCTACTCCTCCGCCTCCTCCTCCACTTACACCTCCTGAATTATCATCTTGCAGCACCAGTCAGCCATCGGTCAGTAGCTGAAAGCAGTGTAGCATTGCAGTGAGGAAGCGGCAACAGGCCGTGCTGAAACTTATTTGCTTAGGTGACAAACAGCACGCCACCGCAGAGCTGTGGCAGGGGATAAGGGACCAGACTGAGCTGTGGCTCTCGTCCACAAAAATTTTTAAATGGTCAACCCGGCAGCATGCCCTCGTCCACACAATTTTTTTAATGGTCAGCTCACCAGCAGGCTTTCACCTACAATCTTTTACAGGGTCAGCTCAATTCCTGATGATGACAGCGAAGTCTTGTCTGTTGGTACTCTGGCACACATGGCTGACTTCAGGTTAGGGTGCCTTTCCTGCGACCCGTGCGATATACGCATTTTAGACAACAGGGATTACTGATTGATCACCCTTTTCGACCCCCACTACAAAGAGAACTTATCTCCAATTCCTCTGGTGGAGAGGACAAGCAAAACGGTGCTATAACAGAAGGTCCTTGTGGAAAAATTGCTCCACATTTTATAGGGCTGACATCCAAATGGATTGTCGACATCATGGAGACATGCGATCAGGAAGAAGTTATCTAGAGTCAACAAAGCGGCAGCAGGCCCTCGCCCATAATGTTTTCGCTGGTCAGCTCACCTGCAGACCCTCGTATATATGTGACATACAGTGTACTTTTTGCGTAGACGCTGTGAAAAGTGACATTACCTGTGGTACCTCTCCTGTATAACGTTTCATCCTACAAACCAGATACATTCCCTGTATTTTTGTATTACTCATTCCAGTAACAGGGCCTCTTAAGAGTCCTGTATTGTTATTTATCGTCACTACCTCCCCGAGTTGGGAGTGGGTAATTTGTGCGCCCCCCCGCTTGCCTTCCTTGGTTGTGGTAGCCATTTCTCTGGCTCCCTCTCTGGAATCGAGCACTCATTCCCCGTTACCTCTGGTCACCATGTTATGCGCATAAAAGAACAATCAAAAGTTGATAGAGCAGACAGCCAAATGGATCATCAACGTCACGGGGATGTGCGATCAGGCAGAAGTTATCTAGAGTCAACAAAGTAGCAGTAGGCCCTCGCCCATAATTTTTTTGATGGTCAGCTCTCCCATAAGATTCTGGTCAACACAATCCTCACCGCCGGGGGTCACGTAACTAATTAGCATGGAAGAGTCTCGTTGGTTACCAGAATTAACTAGACAAGTCGCTCCACCAACTCAGAACGGCCATGCACCACCACCAACAGAATCGAGAAAGAGCTATCAATCTGTCAATCCTTTCCGTGTCCGGGCCGGGTAAGGTTTGCCGTGTTGAGTCAAATTAAGCTGCAGGCTCCACTCCTGATGGTGCTCTTCAGTCAATTAGTTTGTTTCAGCTTTGAAACCATACTCCCCCCGGAACCCAAAGACTTTGGATTCCGGGAAGCTGCTCGGCTTGGGAATAACGCCGCCCGATCTCCTGTCGGATCGTCTTCGCATCTCTGATTTTCGTTGTTGATTAATGAAAACATTCTTGGCAAATGCTTTCACTGTGGTTTGTCTTGCGCCGGTCCACGAATTTCATCTATAGTGGCGCAATACGGATACCACCGGCCGTCCCTCTTAATCATGGCCCTAGTTCCGAAAATCAACTAAATTTATGGCTGATTTTGTACAAGTAAATATACAGGAAAGAATGTTTCCTATAAATTTTTCCTCTAAAATCGATTTTTTTCTTCGCTTTGGTGCGTTTATTGTCAGTCTGTTATAGTGGCTTACGAATTCGGACAACATCATTCCCAGCAGCAACCTGCAAGTCCAAGATGCATCCAGACTTCCTCTGCATGCTGCTCCAGAACCATTTCGGTGGTGTTTCCATCAATTTCTAAAATTTTCCTATGAGCAGGGGGTAACTGGTTTAATGCTCGGGTTCTCCCGTTGACTTACATTATACTCGCAACGGGAGAACCCAAAATCCTGATGTGTTCGGCCCGAGCACTACGGCATTCGATCAATACTAGTATATGGTTGAATCTTCCTTTTTTCATCCTCCTCTTCCATCATATCAACATGCTTATTCGTCGCCTATAATGCACTCGCATATATGCCCTTCGCATATAATGTTTTACAGGATCAGCTCACCTGCAGGCCCTTGCATGTAGTTTTTTAGAGGGTCAGCTCAACTGCAGGCCATTCGCATATAATTTTTTAGAGGGTCAGCTCACCAGCAGGCCCTCAACTACAATCATTTACAGGGTCAGCTCAACTGCAGGCCCTCGCATATAATGTTTCAGAGGGTCAGCTCACAAGCAGGCCCTCATCTACAATCTTTTACAGGGTCATCTCACCTGCAGGCCCTCGCATATAATTTTTTAGAGAGTTAGCTCACCAGCAGGCCCTTCGCATATAATTTTTTAGAGGGTTAGCTCACCAGCAGGCCCGCACCTAAAATCTTTTACAGGATCAGCTCACCAGCAGGCCCTCACCTACAATCATTTACAGGGTCAGCTCACCTGCAGGCCCTTGCATATAATGTTTTAGAGGGTCAGCTCACCAGCAGGCCCTCACCTACAATCATTTACAGGGTCAGCTCACCTGCAGGCCCTTGCATATAATGTTTTAGAGGGTCAGCTCACAAGCAGGCCCTCATTTACAATCATTTACAGGGTCAGCTCACCTGCAGGCCCTCACATATAATGTTTTACATGGTCAGCTCACCAACTGGCCCTCGAATATAATTTTTTAGAGGGTCAGCTTACCAGCAGGCCATCAATCATAATTTTTCAAGGGTGTATGATGCCCTCTTTTATGTGTAATAAAGGGTTTATTGGAGCGACGATTCCTTGTAAATTTTGGCAGCCCTTTCACTTAGTGCATAGGCTTTATGAGTGCAGGAGTCCCACTACCTGAACAATTGTACCACAATGTGAATGAGGCCCTCCTTTATGTGATATACAGGTTTTATCGGAGTGCCTCTTCCTTGTAATTTTTGGCAGCACTTGCACTTTATATACAAGTAAATATACAGGAAAGAATGTTTCCTAACAATTTTTCCTCCGTCTAAAATCGATTTTATCTTCCGTTTGGTGCGCATTATTGTCAGTCTGTAAAAGTGGCTTACTACTCGGGCAACATAGTTTCCACCAGTGACCTGGGAGTCCAAGATGCATCCAGACATCCCCCCTATGCTTTTCCTGAACCATTTCAGTGGTGTTTCTATCAATTTAGGAACTTTTCATATGAACAAGACACCTTCCCCTCTTCAAAGCAGGGGGTGCCTGGTTTAATGCTTGGTTTCTCCCATTGACTTTCATTGTGCTCGGGTGCTCGATCATTACTACTAAAAACGATTTAGTTCCTATTTGCCACTGAAGACTCTCAAACCAGAACACCTCTACTGCTCCTCATCCATAGAGACATTACATTAGTTATATATAACACGACAAACACAGCCTACATACAAGCCATAACCTCTGCCTGGTGACTTGATATAATGGTGCTCCTCCTATTGGTTGACAGGTTTGCATTTATTCATTGATCTTGCTTTTTATATGGTTATGGTTCTCCTTGTCTCACTGTAGGACTTTATATGTAATGACTGGGCTCCACATTTTACTATGCTACTCCATAGCTCACTATAGGGCCCTCTATATAGTTATGTTGCTCCTTGCCTTACTATAGTACTGTATATATAATGAATGGCCTCCTCACTATGGTGCTTCAAGTTTTACTATAGAGCTCTGTATATATGTTTTGATGGTTTCTTGACCCACCTACAATAGGAGGACACTATCAGATTTTTATCAAGTACATTTTAAGTTCCCAATCAGACCCTGAGGACCCCAGTACTATAAAGCTTATATTAGATGAGCAAATAATTATGCAGATCATTGCTAACAAGCATTCATATGAATGCTCGTTAGCGGTGATGTAGCAGTGTAATACTATCACTGATTACCCGATGAACAAGCAAACGCTCTTTCATCGGGCAATTGGAATCTTTCAACAGGTTTAAAAATTATTGTTTGCTGGCAGCAGATCGTGCTGTCTAATCTCCATCTACCACTGGCAAGCAATAATTTAGTATGGGGATGAGTAGGGGCGTAGCTAAAGGCTCATGGGCCCTAGTGCAAGAGTTTAGCTTGCCCCCCCTCCCTTTACTCAGAGCTGGTGCACCTAGCTTTTCTGCTGCCCAAGGCAAATATTGAAATCCCCCGCCCCCCTTCCCTCCAGTCCTACTGTTAAAGGGGTTGTCCTCCTTTTACTACTGATGAACTCTCCTCAGGATAGGTCATCAATATCAGATCAGCCGGGGCACCCCTGACGATCAGCTATTTGAAGAGAGGGCAGCGCACATATGAGAGCTGCTTTCTCTGTTCTGTTCATCTGCTTGCCACAGCATTTGCAGTGGTGAGCAGGTAAACAGAGCAGAGAAGGCAGCTTTCATACAAAAAAATTAAAAGCGGACAACCCCTTTAAAGACGTACTTGGAAAACAGTACATACAGCGCTACAGAACATACAGGGTAATACAGCGCCACATATGTACCTCTTACATCCAGTGACTTCTCTTCTCTGATGTAGATATTCTCTTTCCTCTTCTTCTCCTGTCAGACCAGACCGCCATAGTGACTTCTTTCAGCCGCGTCTCCTCTATGCAGAGTTTAACAAACAGACAGCTTACTTTCCTACTTTTCCACCCTCCTCCTCACCTTCTCAACACCCCATCCTGCCACCCCCAATACTGTGCCCACTGTGCTTCCTAATACTTTCCTGCGGAAACAGTCCCCCTGAAAATACTGGTACCACACAGACCCCCATATTAGACCTCCAGACTCCCACTAGACCTCCAAACCCCCATATTTTACCTCCATTAGACCTCCAGGCCCCCATATCTGACCCCCATTAGACCTCCAGACCCTCATTCAGACCTCCAATCAGACCCCATTAGACCTCTAGACCCCCAATTAGACGCCCATTAGACCTCCAGACCCCCATTAGACCTATAGACCCCCAATCAGACCCCCATTAGACCTCCAGATCCCCAGTCAGACCTCTACAGACCCACCAGTCAGACCTCTCCAGACCCACCAGTCAGACCTCCCCAGACCCACCAGTCAGACCTCTCCAGACACCCCAGTCAGACCTCTCCAGACCCCTCTGTCAGCCCTGCGGACCCCCAGTTAGACCTCCAGACCCCTATTAGACCACTTCAGACCCCCAGTAAGACCTCCAGACCCCCCAGCCAGACCTCCAGACCGCCCAGTCAGACGTCTCCAGACTCCCCAATAAGACCTCCAGACCCCTCTATCAGACCTGAAGACCCCCAGTTAGACCTCCAGACCCCCTATTAGACTACTTCAGACCCCCAGTAAGACCTCCAGACCCCCCCATTAGACCACTTCAGACCCCCAGTCAGATCTCCAGACCCCCAATCAGACCTCCAGACCCCCCAAGTCAGACCTATAGACTACTCCAGACCCCCATTAGACATCTCCATACCCCCCCATTAGACTACCATATCAGACCTCAGATCAGACTGTAAAATAATAAAGTAACTTACCTCTCCTGCAGCCACTCTTCTTGTCTTGGCTGTCTTCTCTTCTCAGAGCCTGCGCTGAAGTCAGCTGACCTCTTGCAGCGTCAGGTCAGAGTGCGCTCTGTACGTCCTGACACTGCAGGTAGCCAGGACACAGCAGCGTGGGCCCTGAGAAGGGCAAGCAGGAGGAGGGGTAAATACTGTATAGCGCTCACATCGCTTCTCTCCACCCTCCACCTGCAGACTAGTGAGCTATTATTCCCTTTATAAGATGCACTGCGTCTTATAAAGGGAAAAGTACAGTACCTCTGGCAAGGGGGCCCTCTGGGCCTCCTAGCTTAGGGACCCGGTCGCAACCACGACCTCTGCGGCCCCTATAGTTACGCCAGTGGGGATGAGCGATGACATTAGCAATCGCTCCTCCCCATACTGTGAAGTAGATCACTCATGTAATAGCAGCGGTCTCCACCGCTGACGAGCAGTCGATTGTTGGGAAGGAACGCTTCCCTCCCGACAATCGCCTCTGTGATCTGCCCTTCTGATTTAAGTCTAAATTGATCTTTACAGGTGGGGGTTCCATCAATTTTTTCCCCTTTCATTTTAATAGACAAACACAAATATATACTGGCTTAGCAGAATAAAGATTGTGCATCTTAAAATCCAATGTGTTCAATCCTTATTTTCCCCACCATCTGCAATCAGAGAACTATTAAGATGCTCCTGTAGACATTTGATTGTTAGTGGATAAGATTGTTTGTTCGGTTTGACGATCTTAAAGGCCCTTTTACAGGGACTTAATTTGGTGAAAGCATGCTAATGTATCACCCAAAAATACAATTTCTGAGTGTGCTGTGTATACAGGGATTTGCTGCCTATAAAAAATGTATCTGCATGGGGACAAGCAATCGCTACATGTAAATGCAACTCTCACCTTCTCTGAAGAGCAGGCAATTTTCTGGGAACAATGATTTGTTCCTGATAATTGTCTTGTCTGCATTTCTTGCTCCAATGCTCCCCTTGCCCTGGGCTACAGCGCGCAAGGTAAGGTCTGAATTGCTTCCTTCCTCACTGTTCTAGTTTCCAGTGATGCCACCAGCACAAATGAGTGGTCTATACTGCTGCCCTAGGGCAGTGTTATGAGACAGTTAAGCCAGTGACATCACTGGGCTCCCTGCTAGGCAGAAGTCTGCGTCTAGCATACTCACGTGAAGCATGGTACATCACCGGTAGCAAAGAAAAAGCCCTTGCCCTGTGTGATACAGCGCAAAGTAAGGGGGAGCATCGGAGCAAGAAATGCTAAATGAGGGAAGATGAGGGAATGTCCAGGTTCAGCTCTGAACCCGGACAACCCCTTCAAGGATATTACCAGCCAAAAATGTATTATTTACACAAAGACATTAAAAAGATTGACGTGTCACTGTACGTTGAAATGTAAAGAACTAATAAAAGCATGGCTGCACAACATTTTACATGAAAACAATAGAACTGAGAAATGGGGTTCATTCTAAATTAAAGTGGTATTATACCTACTATAGATGAAAAAATAGAATCTCTTTGCGCACATTTTTGATCAAACATGTGTTTGACCCATCTGCCAGGCGTCAAGGTGGCTTCCGCAGATGGGTACCTACCACTAACAGAACTGCCTCTCCTGGGTTTGACTAAGCCTACAATATTTAGGGCAGCGTAGGAACCAGCTACATTTATACTCTGCTCAGAAGACCCAGGCAGATGGGCGTTGCTTAGTCTAAAAGAAGCCGCTACCCTGAATATATACTACAAGAAAGTAAGAGGCAGTTCTGTTAGTGTTAGGTACTCATCTGGAGAAGTGACCATTTCTCAGTTCTATTGTTTGCATGTGAAATGTTGGGCAGCCATGCATTTATTAGTTCTCTGTATGCTTGATTTATGGATATGCACCTGTGACCATGAATGTGCTAGTCAAAATTTTCTTGTAGTGTACTTTGAAATGTGTCATAATGACAGATCAAAGGTTTTGATCAGTGAGGGTCTCAGTGCTGAGAACCCCATTAATCTCTAGAACGAGGAAAGACAAGTTCTCACATATGACTATATATGAATACAGTATATGAGTAAGACATATCAAAAGTTTTAAAGTCTAGGTACACTTTAAATTGGCTTAATTTACCAGTATGTATCGAAATTCTATTTTTTTAAACTTTTATTCACTTGTTTGTTGCATATTTTTCTTAGTCTCTTTTGAATTGTCCACCTAGCTAGTATATATATATATATATATATATATATATATATATATATATTTATTTTTTTCTAGAATATGCAGGATATGTGATCCGTTTTGTTGTCTGAATATCTCAGATTTGTCCATTCACCAAAACTCTGTTTATCTGGCAGGACACATCAAATATAAGACTTTCACACCTGCTTTTTCCTTTCCAGTTTTGAGATCCAGTCTCAAAACTGGAGGAAAACGCATCCGTTTTCTCCCCATTCATTGTGAATGGGGACAAAACTGAGTTTTGTTGCATTCCCATGCTGGACACAAAATCTCTGCAAGCTGCATTTTTCTGTGCGGCATGTAATACTGATCAAGACAGATCCAACATGAAACACAATGTAAGTCAATGGTGCCGGATCCTTTTTTCAGACACGAAAAAAGAAAAGAAAAAAAAAATGAGTTTGTGCCCATTGATCCCTCTTGTTCATTTTGGAGATAATACAACTGGATCCATTCTGAATGGATGCACAAGGGTGTATTATTGCCCGGATGCTTTTGTTATGATCCCTGCTGGATCCAGCAAAAATGCTGATGTGAAAGCAGCCTAAAAAGTAATCTCAATCCACAAAATGTCAATTTATGGTGCAGGTTTTACCACCGCCTTTCAACCTTTGCCATGCAGCACGGTGGTTAGCTGTCACGGCGGACGAGCACTCAGACACACAGATAAACCAACAACCAGGCTCTAGGCGAGAAGCAGGGGAAGGGTCACCTCCTAGCTAATCCTTGACTTCTATCCCTGCACTGCTCAGCCCACATTCAGACCTTGGTGGTAGGAATGATGTGTCCCCGTGCCTGGGCTAAAACACCCTAGATTCCCTGAGATGGTGAAAAGGGGAAATAGGAGCAGCCTGCTCGCACAGAACTTGGATGGGAGAGATGACACAAACACAACCTAGACAGTAAACAACAAAAACTGAAACCACACTTATCTTTTCTGAGCTGGAACAGACAACCTTCCTTCCTTGCTTCCAAGGCCAGACTGATTTCTATAACCCGCCCAGAGCACTGGAATTGAGAGCTATTTAAACTAATGGCCCCACCCAGTGCACCTGATGGGAGGCGGAACCAGCAAGACTCCAAAACAAAACACTAAAAACGTGCTGCTATTCTGGCCGACCTCCGCACATAGTCAGAGCAGGGCATGACACTAGCACTGGTGCCTTGCAGCAGTAAAGTCCTCGGTTGAAATCCAACCAAGGACAACATCTGCATGGAGTTTGTATGTTCTTCCCGTGTTTGTGTGGGTTTTCTCTGAGTCCTCTGGTTTTCTCCCACATTCAAGAGACATACTGAGGTAATCTACACTGAGCAAAAATATAAACGCAACACTTTCGGTTTTGCGCCTATTTTGCATGAGCTGAACTCAAAGATCTGAAAAATTTTCTACATACACAAAATACCCATTACTCAAATATTGTTCACAAATCTGTCTAAATCTGTGTTAGTGAGAACTTCTCCTTTGCTGAGATAATCCATCCCACCTCATAGGTGTGGCATATCAAGGCACTAATTAGACAGCATGAATATTGCACAGGTGTGCCTTAGACTTCCCACAATAAAAGGCCACTCTGAAATGTGCCGTTTAATCACACAGCACAATGCCACAGATGTCGCAACGTTTGAGTGAGCGTGCAATTGCCATGCTGACTGCAGGAATGTCTACCAGAGCTGTTGCTCGTGCAATGAATGTTCATTTCTCTACCATAAGCCGTCTCCAAAGGCGTTTCAGAGAATTTGGCAGTACATCCAACCGCAGACCACGTGTAACCACACCAGCCCAGGCCCTCCACATCCAGCATGTTCACCTCCATGATCGTCTGAGACCAGCCACCCGGACAGCTGCAGCACCAATCGGTTTTCATAACCAAAGAA
Source organism: Bufo gargarizans (assembly GCF_014858855.1). Taxonomy (NCBI): domain Eukaryota; kingdom Metazoa; phylum Chordata; class Amphibia; order Anura; family Bufonidae; genus Bufo; species Bufo gargarizans. Next base: position 641,633,231 of record NC_058080.1, on the reverse strand, counting down.
TTTCTGCACAAATTTCACAAACTTCGTCTCAGGAAAGCTCATATGCCTGCTCGTCGTCCTCATCGGGGTCTGGACCTGATTGTAGTTCATCGTCGTAACCGACTTGAGTGTGCAAATGCTCACATTCGATGGTGTCTGTCACTTTGGAGAGGCGTTCTGTTCACGGATGAGTCCCAATTTTCACAGTTCAGGGCTAATGGCAGACAGTGTGTGTGGCGTTGTGTGGGTGAGCGGTTTACAGACATCAATGTTGTGGATCGAGTGGCCCATGGTGGCGTTGGGGTTATATTATGGGCAGGCGTATGTTATGGACAATGAACACAGGTGCATTTTATTGATGGTATTTTGAATGCACAGAGATACCGTGACGAGATCCTGAGGCCTATTGTTGTGCCTTTCATCCACAACCATCACCTCATGTTGCAGCATGATAATGCTCGGCCCCATATTGCAAGGATCTGTACACAATTCCTGGAAGCTGAAAAAATACCAATTCTTGCATGGCCAACATACTCACCCGACATGTCACAGCGTGTTTCAGTTTCTGCTAATATTCTGCAACTTCGCACAGCTATTGAAGAGGAGTGGATCAACATTCCACAGGCCACAATTAACAACCTGATCAACTCTATGTGACCGAAGATGTGTTGCACCGCATTAGGCAAATGGTGGCCACACCAGATACTGACTGGTTTTGCCCCCAGTAAGGCAAAACTGTGCACATTTCAGAATGGCCTTTTATTGTAGTCAGTCTAAGCCACACCTGTGCAATATTCATGCTGTCTAATCAGCACCTTGATATGCCACACCTGTGAGGTGGGATGGATTATCTCGGCAAAGGAGAAGTGCTCACTAACTCAGAGTTAGACAGATTTGTGAACAATTTGAGAGTAATGGGTCTTTTGTGTATGTAGAAAATGTTTCAGATCTTTGAGTTCAGCTCATGCAAGATGGGAGCAAAACCGAAAGTGTTGCGTTTATATTTTTGCTCAGTGTAGATTGTGAGCTCCACTGCGGACAATGAATGATGATAGTGTCTAAATCACTGCAGAGTATGTCAGCGCTATATTAGTGAGAAATATGAAAAATAATAAAATAAAAAAGCAAAATAGTAAAAGACTCACCAATTCTACTACCCAAAAAACTGACTATTTGGCAATTTATGTGGCAGTAAATTTCAGAAAAACCCACTGCTGAATTTTCACCATGAGTTGCCAGGTGTGACCATATCCCAAATCTTCATCTCTTCTTGGTGTAAGGTAACAGCTGTGGTGACTGCTCAGATATCTCTTACTGCTTCCTTATCTCCCTAGCTGTTTCACTAAAATGCAGAGGGAGAAAGTCTGCAGCTTCATCCCCCTCCTTTTACATCTAGGGCTTATTGTTTTGTAGACATTAGAGATTGAGGTTTGAGAACACGTACAGAACACCCACAGGCAAAGAAAAGAGGGGGCTGAAATGTAAGAAAGATTTCCCTAATAAGATATATTAGAACATCTCACAAATGTATATGTATCACTGATTTATGCAAATTAGATTTCAACAGCTACAGTATATTGTGAAGTTTCCAGAATCAAAAAATGTCAACATGATTGGTTTTGGAACTCTGTAGGTGTAGATCTTTGAGGGGAACTTAGAGCAACACTTCTTAAATGGAATCATCTGACAAAATGGGAATGCAATCCTATCTGCAGGCAGCATGCTATAGAACAGGAGGAGCTGAGCAGATTCATATATAGTCTTATGGAAAAAGATTCGGTACATGTACATGTATAAATATTTTTTAATCTTAATCTCATTCTGCGCTTAGGAGTTTAGTAGATGGTCCTAATTAGTGATTGACATGCATCGCTGTATGCACATCCACACAGCAAAGTCTGTCAATCACTGATAAGGCCTACTAAACTCCTAAATCCAGAATGAGAAGATTTAAATCAATCAAATTAAAATGCAGGTTAGGCTACATGCACATGAACGTATGTGTTTTGCGATCTGCAAATTGCGGATCCGCAAAAAAAACTAACGGATGACATCTGTATGCCATCCTTTTTTTTGCGGATCCATTGTAACAATGCCTAAAACGGACAATAATAGGACATGTTCTATCTTTTTTTGCGGGGCTACGGAACGGACATACTGATGCGGACAGCACACGGTGTGCTGTCCGCATTTTTAGTGGACCCATTGAAATGAATGGGTCTGCATCCTATCCGCAAAAAAAAAAAAAAAAAACGGTCATGGAAACAAAATATGTTTGTGTGCATGAGGCCTTATACAGATTTTTTTTCCTCGATACAATATACGGTATCATTCTGCTCAGCTTTCCCTGACTATAACATGCTGCTTCTAGATCAGACTGTATGTTATATGTGACAGATTCCCATTATGAAATGCAAGATACTAGACCTTTGCAACAGCAAATTGAAAATGTATTTTTCCTCTTTTTTGGTGCTTTATTCAAATAAAATTTTAAACATAATAGTCATAATAACATTAAGAATTAAAGAATAGTACAGAGTTATTGCAGAGGTTAGATGAGAAGGCGAATACTTATTCCTACATCATGTGTCACAATAAATAATTTTAATTGGTTTAACTTCAGGGACCATTACTGACCTAATTAGACACACGAAAATACTACAAGTATTAAGAAATATCCTGAAGGGAAAAAACATTAGCAAATCTCTCACATGTATTTGAGCAAATACAAAAAAGAAGACACTTTTTAGTGAAAGATGTGAACGCTATGACTCTGTTAAAATAAGCATTTCAAATTAAGAATGAGTCATTTTACAATACTCAAGTCCTATATTCTGACCACACATGAACCAGACCATAAAGATTTAAAGGGGTTGTCTCATCTTGCCGTTACTAAGGCGAGATGAGACACAGTGACGATCACCAGCCTGGCGGAGAAACAGCAGAGAGCTCGCTGTTTTAGTAGCTCCTATTGCGGTGCATGAGAGCTAGGGAAACAGCATAGCTTGCTGTGCTGCGCTGTTTCTGTGGCTCTCATGCTCTGCTATTTCCTGGCTGGCTGGTGGTTGGGACTGTGTCTCAACCCCCCTTAGTAACAGCGAGATGAGACAACCCCTTTAATTGGGATTCCTTATTTATATCATAACTTGTTGTCGGTGCTACTTTCAGCTATCATGTGCTTAAGTTGTTGTGATACTTCACAATTATATTGACATGTATAGAGGTATAATATAGCTTATCTTTTTTTAATTGGTTCAAATAACTTGTCTTACGGGTCACTTAAAAATTTGAGGAGACGTTTTCTCTGTATGAAAATAGCTGAACTACCAGTGTATATGCCAAATGCTTATAGTGATGTTCACTTTTCACATTCTCAGGATTTCCTGCCTTCAAATATTATAGCTTGGAGGTCCTTTTAGTGCAGCTCTTAATGTGACCCCCTACACAGTCCCAACAACCCCCAACAAAAGTCCAGTATTTAGTTATCTTTCCATTAGCATCATTGGTTCTGTTCATAACATGTGACAGCTAAGACACATTCATTTTTTAACCGATCAGGAATACATCTTGATCGGAATGTTGAAATGTTAGTCTTTGGCTCCAGATCCTGGCATGCTTCACAACAAGAATAGTGAAAATAATAAAGCGCTAATATGATCAAACCCTATGACATTCCTCGATTCCTTGCACTTCTCTGTAATCTTATACATACATCTTAATGCATTTTCAATTTTATAACAATGAATCCTAGTAGAACTCTTTAGCTTATTATGAAGTTTGTCAGGTTTCTGTCTGGGTTCTAGTATTTTTGACTGTAGTCTACGCTACTCTTGCCCTGAAATATATTGGCCACTCTGATAGAAAGCTCATAACACACAGGAGCTAACTTCACCACCTCTTACATATCCTTTTCAGATATGAAAACTAGCTGGTCACATTGACTCAGGTCTCAGTTACAGGATGCAACTGGGTAGCAGGAACTTCCATGTTCCTTGATCAAACCTATTCTTCAAGCCCATCCCTCAGCAGCTCAACTGTGAGATCTAGAGAGTTTGGAAGGCAAGTCAACCCCTTGAACTCTTTGTCATGTTCCTTAAACAATTTGTGTGGAAGGGTGCATTATTCTGCTATAAGAGGCAATTGCTATTAGGGAATACTGTTGTTATGAATAAATGAGTACACCTGCAACAACGTTTAGGTAGGTGGTATATTCGCATAAATGCCTGGGCCCAAGGTTGCTCAGAGCATTACACTGCTGCTGCTGAGGCACTCTGGCACTCTGATGCCATCTCACCCTAGCAACATACATACAGTATATACAGCTATCCAAATCATGTGGGGAAAAAAAGTGAGTCATTGGACCATACTGCATTACCTTCTTCCACTGATTCACGGCCCAGTTCTGATGCACTCTAGCCCATTACAGGTGCTTTTGGCTGTGAACAGGGTCAGCATGGGCACTCTTGAATGCACTTTGCATAATGACTCTTTTATATCATAATCATAATTATCCTTTTCAGCAACTTTGTTACAGTCAGGGCCGTCATTAACGCGGGGCAAAAGGTGCAGCTGCTCTGGGCCCAGTTGCTCCTGGGGGGCCATCATTATTAAAGTTTACTGCTCTACGAGGTGTGTGGATTTTTGTGTGTGTGTGTGTGTGTGTTGTGGTGGAGGGCGTGATTGCATGCTAGGGTGTGGGAAGGCCGGATTCAGGGGGCCCAAGTTAATTCTTGCCCAGGGTCCAATCAATATTAAAGACGGCCCTGGTTACAGTAGCTCTTCCATGGGAACAGACGAGACAGACTAGTCTTCACTAACTGTGCATATTAATGAGCCTTGGGCACCATGACTGTTTTACAGTTTACTGTTCATTTCTTGGACCACTTTTGGTAGGTTGTAACTAGAGATGAGCAAACTGATTTTCAACAAACCAGATTTGTCACAAATTTCACAAAAATTCTATTGCCAAACCAATCCGAAGTCTTGTCAATTTGCTTTGGACAAATCACATAAGTGATGGGAGGGGCCCTGGCCAAAAGGCATGCCCAATGTGCTTTGCAAGAAGCCTGTCAGCCAATCAGGAGAGAGGGTATTGGCTGGTGTTGTCATGAAGCATAGACGCCATTATGATTTCAGCAATTGATATGAGAGGATGGATCTGCTATATGTCTGGCCAAAACCAATTACAGACACAAACCAGCCATATTAGAGTATTGCAGGGACAGTGTAGTGAGTGTGTAGTGAGATGTATTATATAGATTTAAATAATAGGTAGAAAAGTGAGGTTGTATCAGTAGAGAGGGAGAGCAGTGTGTATTTTACAGTAAGAGCAGTTGCTTGAAAGCTGGTCATGTAATGTACTGCAGGCACAAAATTCCTGCACTGCTTGCAAAAAAGATTTTTTTTTTTCTGTGTCTGAGCAGTCAGCTCACTGCGTCAATACCAGTGTGTTTGTAGAAGGAAACATTAAATTTTTTTTATTAATTATTGAAAAAACTGTTGCAACTGTGCTATCATTTTATTAAGCAGATTAGAGCATTTCAGTGCATCAATACCAGTGTGTTCATAAAAGGGGACTTTTTTATTTTTAAAAAGCATGACAATTCCAATATTGCAGTGTATTTTTAAACAGAATTTTTGTTTAACACCGTCAACCATGCATTTACCCGAAGCTCGAATGTCCCTCTGATACTATTTACTATTGCTGTCAATACTTTAGAAAGCTTAAAGGGGTTATGCAGCAATTTATATTGATGCCCTATCTTCAGGACAGGTCATAAATATCTGATGGGTGGGGGTCTAACATCCAGCACCTATGCCGATCAGCTGTTTGACGAGGAGGCGGCTCTCCATGCGAGCACCGTTTCCTGGTCTTTGCACTACACATCATCTCCTGTGGAGAGGTGGCATAATGTAATTGCAAGTACTCACTCCATTCAAGTGAATGAAACGAGTAATCCTCATTATACTGCACTGCCAATTGGAGCACTTTTGATTCAGGTAGACTCAATTGACAGCCAAGTCAAGTTTTTCGAGCGATTCATTAACGAATTTCAAGAAAGTTGCTCATCTCTAGTGCTACCCACTTTATGATGAGAAAACCACACAAGACATGCTGTTTGGTAGATGCCTTGACATAGTCATCTAGCCTTCATAATTTAACCCTTGTAAAAATCACTCAGATCCTTACACTTCCCTTCTTTGTGAGGCACTGATCAGGGGATTTATTCTGATATTTGAAGTTTTGAAGGATGTTTCTTACTTAATATAGAGCAATTAGCATCTGCTTTACAGTGGGATCACAACTGTAGAATAATAGGTAGGATGTTAAAGACCTAGGTCTTTTTCACCCTTACCACCTATGTAACAAATCAACTTCAAGAGTTGGCTGAAGACTCACTACTTTTGTAACAATATAATCAGTGCTATTTAGTTCATCTCTGATTGTAATTATTTTATGACTGATCATCAATGTATTTGGTCTGCAACAATGTTTACGTAGGCGGTACAGATTACATCCACAAGAATACCCAGGCCCAAGGTTACTCACAGCTTTACACTGCCTTCTTTCCATAGCGCATCCTAGTACCATAGCTTATGCTAGTAAGCAACATACGTGCATCCAGTCATCCAAAATTGTAAAGAAAATGTTGGTCTTCAGACCAGGCCACATTCTTCCATCGCTTCATAGTTCAGTTTTGATGTTCAATAGCTGTAATTCCAGGGGTCCATTTTAGCTGACATCTACTCTGTCCTTTGCCCCTGGAGCAAAGTCCAATTCCCTGTGTGAGGTTGAAATGGTGAATATCCGGGGACCAACCCTTACAATGCCCTCAGGAGTAGTCAAAAGTCATATCTGCACCACTGCATTATAGTAATGCATTGTTGGTGCTTTTGACAGTGGACAGGATCAGCATGGGTACTCTGCGATGTAATGTTCATAGCCATCATTACTTTTTTCAACAATTTTATAACAATAGCTCTTATGTGGGATCAGGCTAGAAAAACTAGTCTTCTCTACCCATGGATATTAATGAGCATTCATCACCATTACCGTTTAAACAGTTCGCTATTTGCCCTTACTTTTGGTAGGTACTAAACACTTTATACAAATAGTGAATAGGATGCACAGAGGTGTTGATCCTCCAAAAAAGGGTGCTCACAGTCACACAGTGTCACCCCACTGTGAAATGGAACAAAACAAATATTTAAATAGAAGACTGGGCACACCTAGGATATAGGGACAGTCACTTTATTAATTAATTTGATGATAATGTAATGTACAGTAAAATCATAAAATGGCAACCTTAAGTACCACCTTAAATAAAATGATTAAGTTTTATACAGGTGAATCTCAATAATAAAAACTCGCATCTGCGCAGGAATTATAAAATATACAGATTGTACGTAAAAATTGTAGGTAAAAAATGATAGGTAAAATATGGTGGCTCACAAGCAAAGCAGTAAGAACAGATGAAAAGGAAAATGTCCACGTAGCAACAAAGTTCATAAACTAGACTCAAATTTCCTAAAACAGGCGGACGCAGTTCATTAATAATTATAGTAAAAGCAGCGTTGATGTATCCACCTGTGGAGAATAAGAAAGTGCTGTATCCAGTGCATAGTCCGAAATTAACTCCCAATTGTTTTGTAAAAGAGGGGTAATTTCTGGTACGTATCTGTAGCAATGGGACCTCCCCCGTCCCACTGGTGCTGGGACCCTTTAGTCAGAATTTGAATATGGGAAACCGCTACATATAGCGGTGAACAGTGGATAGTCTGTGAACAGTCTGTAATCGTACTTCACAGCGGCAGGTACAGATTGTGGACAATCTGGGATCGTACTTCAAACGGCAAATACAGACGGTATTTCTGACCTGGCGGCGTCCCGCTTACGGTCAGTATTAGAGATGAATTACTGTTATCAGCTTTCAAATATTTGAACAGTCTTACCGGTATCGCCGATCTACGATCCTGTGTAGTGGTGTTTTATTCCGTCCAGGAGAAACTTGCTCCGGTTCTCTCCTACAGTCTGGAGGGTGACGTGTCCTGCAGCAATCAATGTTTGTTCCACGTGGGATACCTTGCTTGAGCGTGGACACCGTCTTAATCTCACCTCACAAGCTGTAGTTTCTCCCTTGGTTTCCGTGATGGTCCTTACTCAGTGAGGAAGGGGATACCCCAACCCCGAAACGCGTCTGGTCAGACCCCCGAACACATGTGAGTGCACCACATCATCATCTAAGTAAGGACCATCACGGAAACCAAGGGAGAAACTACAGCTTGTGAGGTGAGATTAAGACGGTGTCCACGCTCAAGCAAGGTATCCCACGTGTGCCCAGTCTTCTATTTAAATACTAAACACTTTATAATGGGACTACCATTTTCAATGCCAGTTAATTTTATTTCACTCAAACAAGTTTAAAAGTCAAGGAGACTGTTACATCAAACAACCAACCCCTTCAATCTCAGAGGATTTTTAATTTTTGCAATAAATTTTTTTTATCCAGGCCTTCCCAGAGCCATTACTTTTTTTTTATTCACATAGGGACCTGTTCCCTTCATTCTCCAGGTCATTCTCATTATGGCAATGCCACATTTGTATAGTTTTTCTTGTATTTTAATTAATACCTTAAAAAAATAAAATCTTGGATTTTTTTTTCTTTGCATCACCATATTCTAACTCTCATAACTTTTTCATTTGTAAATCTTTGGAGCTGCCTGGGGGCTCATTTTTTGGAGGGCATTCTGTACTGTTTAATAATATTGTTTTTGGTTGTTTATAACTTTTTGATCACTTTTATTAAATTTTTTGGGGGGAGGTGAAGCGACAAAAAAAACTGAAAATCGATTCGCTGCGAAGCCGTATTTCCTTGTGCTTCGTTGTAATGAATCTATTTTGCCTTAAATGGTGGAAAAAATCAAAAAATACATACTCGCCTCATCCATTTTTGCGCAAACAGGCCGTCTCGGCCATCTTTATTTGAGATGTGTGATGATTTCACCACGCTCTTCCAGCGTGAAGATGTCATCACGCCACAGCGTGAGATTTTGCGCTGTGTCTTGAGTCAAGATATCTGCAATGGTCTCTATGCGAGCAAATGGATAAGGTGAGTGTTTATTCATTTATTTATTTTTTACCCTGAGTAACCCCTGAAAGGCCTAAATTGCAGCCTTAGATGTCACGATCAGCAATGAACGTGGCATCTGAGGACTTTAATGACAAGGGTGGCACGAACGCTGTTCCCCATCATTGTGACCGCTACATACAAAGGAATTGTATGAAGGAATTCGGCATTAATCACATTTTTGGGTAATAATCGGCGAAGCAGCTCAATCGAATTTTACATAACTTCACCCCTCACTAATTACATTGTTTGTGTGAAAATCATGAGCAAGTCACCCTTTATATTGTAAAATTTACAACATATTAACCATGTTTGAAAAGAAACAAATCAGTATAAATCCCTTAAACACCATAAAAAATAGTCATTAATAGTGATGAGCGGCATAGGCAATATTCAAATTCACGATATTTCATGAATTTTTGGCCGAATATTTGCCATGAATTCTAAAATTCGAGAATTCGTGATCTCCAGTCATTGTTTACTCGATTGCGAAAATCGGCAATGTAATATATTCGTGCTAAATTAGCGAACAGGATATTCAACACTATTCGAGAATACGAATATATAGCACTATATTCTAAATATTCGCAAATTCTCAAAGTGCCGATATTCGCAAATATTAGCGATTTGAATATTTTTGCTCAACACTAGTCATTAAGAGGTTATTATTCCATATATAACATAAGTCAATATTTGCTATTTAATTTTAAATAAGTTGTTTTATCTCACATTTATGCCACCAACTTAGTTCAGATGTATCGCAGGCTGTGCAACAGATCTGCATGAGGTTAAGTGCCACTATCATTCAATTGGGCTATTCCTTGGCTACTTATTTCCACATATGATTTAGAGTCAGCACCAAAAAATATATATATATATTCATCCCTTTTTCTCCCCCTGGATAGGAACTGGGTTGTGAAAAGCTCATTCATATGCATAAGATGGGGATTGTCCATGGATTTTAGGTAAATTTCCTCATGGATTCTGTGCTACTGTTTGATGACGAGGCAGCAGTTCTCTGATAAGAGCCGTGGCCTCCTTGAAGTACATTGTCGTCGAGTGGATAGTGGCTGTGCTTGCTATTTTAGCTGAGCCCCATTCACTTGAATTGGACTGAGCTGTACCTAGGCTAGACCATGTGACTTATGAACATGATGTCACTAGCCTAGGAAGAGGACTTAGCTGATCAATGGGTATACAAGGTGTCGGATCCCCACTGATCACATATTGATGTCCTATCTTGAGGATAGGTCATTAATAGGGTTGATCGAATCGAGCTTTGGATCATAGATTCAAAGTCCATTTGTTAAAAAACTTTGTTTATAATGCTGTATCCGTGTACAGCATTAAAATGTTTGTGTTTTGTGTAGGAAAACGTCTCGGCCAAAGTTGACTTCTGTAAATGACTTTGGTATTCCTATCTGTGGATTTAAAAACATTTAAAAATAGGAATCCAAAGTCTCCCTTGGTATTAGATGGTACCTCTGTTCCGAAGCCAACTTCGGATTCCTATTTTAAAATGTTTCTAAATACACAGATAGGAATAACTGAAGTCATTTACCAAAGTCTTGCTCAAGTTAGGCCAATTTGCTCAAACCTAGTCATCAATATTAAATACCCGGACAACCACTTTAATATGACACTAATGACACTACTCAAACTGTATAATAATCAAATATGTTCAAAATGATATATTTAAATATGTATATATATATATATATATATATATATATACTCACTGTGTGTTTTCCCTAAAGTATTGTATACATTAAATTATTATTATTATTATTTTTTTTACAATAAGGACCTAGACCTGGGTAAAGGTTCATTAACTACACAATTTATTAAAGCCAAAGGGAGGCTGTCAAACTAACTTGACCCAGGTTTGGAGTGAAATTAAAATATAAATTTTATTAATACAGTTTAAAATGGCTGTGAGCCTGGACACAGATTTAAAAACCTTGTTTTCCACTCCTGTGATCGTCTGCCTTAAGAGTGGTGGAGATATGCACCCTCTCCTACAACTCTACAGAAACCTACACAGTGTTGACTAGTAAGTCACTGACCTCTAAACAGGTAGGGACCGATAATAGCTGACACTTATGTCAATAGCTGTCAGGCCTGAGACTATGAGTCAGTTAATGCACTGACATTATGTAGTATACATTGAAGCATACAATCTAATTTCTGATGTCTGAAATGCAGTGAAAATCTGTATAGTAAAGGTCATAAGTGAAAGACAAGATAGAAGTCATTCTGTAATCAGTGGTCTTAACCACTGAGCCACTGCACATAATCTCTTTCTGGCTTCTTTTTGATAAGCAACTTGTATCGATGAACTTCAAACAAGATGCGTTGAGATTGACCTTTTGGTGAACCTGTCCTCATTCAGCTTTGTGCTACAAAATGACTAAGTAGGCTTATATTTACAGTTCAGGTAAAGGTCACTATCGGATATAAACAAGCCTTGGTGTGCCGTTATGATGTAGTCACGTTATTGTACTTTCCTCTAAGCCGTACTGTGCATTTGTGACTTTCCAACTGTAATGGGAATCACAAGTTCCTGCAGCATCACAGATAATAAGAATTGCTCCATCAAAGTAAAAAATGACAAGCCAATAAATGCTTCATTACCAGAAATAAAGATGTGATTGCTGATATCGTCTTCCTTAGTCGTCATAAACGTGTCTTTTCCCATCCCATGAGTTCATCCAGCTGTTTGGTGCAATATTAATTTGAGTATATTTAATATATGTATTTTTTTGTCATTAGGTAATGTCATGCAACAAGTGAGTTGGACCTCTACTGAGCACATATCAAGACGTTCCAAGATTTTTTCTAGATCATTGCCTGGATAATATACATTTCTTTGTTTTATCCAAGACAAGTGTGAGAAAATTCATTTAAATCACTGTAATAAGGCTAGGAAAGCTGAGTTTTGCTTCATTTTAAGATTAAGAATGTGAAGTGAATCCTTTTCTTTTCTATTTGGATTTTTTTTAAATATTTACTTTATGTTAAAAAATGCAAAAAGAGGAAGTTACAATGCTAGTTACAATGGTAGGTTAAAATGCAACATGCAATGTGCAATGTGCTTTCTAGGGCAATTGGAACTGCAAACCACATTCAATTTATAATGGCAGAAATACCAGCCAATCAACATGGACATTTCTTTGGTAGAACAACCCCTGAGGAAGCTGGTTAGGCTGGCAATACACATGAGGCAGGATAAGGTTCAAGTCTCTGGAAACTTTCACACTATCTTTTTGGTATAGAACTTGCTTTGATGTACAGTATATTGGATATCACATTGTACATTTATTATTGTTATAGTGGGCTTGCTGTATTAGGTGAGTTGTTTGCATTGTGGTGTTTTAACTTAATTTTCACCATGCCACAAAACTTCAGTATTTTTTTTTTTGGGTTTCTATTACTGGTGATTGAGGATTGAGGTCTATACAGAAGACGCTGTGCTAATGTGTTCAAGTTACACTTCATGGTCAACCACATTCAGGGCTCCAAAACCTAGAAGTAAGTAAATTACCTCTCTAGACCACTCAAGCCACAACTGAAAAAGCTAATAAATTTATGGAATATATAGAATTTTGGCACTCAAGACTTGCATATATTATGTATTGTATTTATAGCACAAACCTCATATACTAACAATAAAGAACTCTATACACAATATCACAATATGTACTCCGTGTACTTGTAAGAATAAATGTAATCTAAAATAATAAAAATGCATTATCAAAATAGTATAATAATACTTATTTAAAGATAAAAATTTATAAAAAATGTATTTTAATTTAAAGATAAAAAGCAAAGCCAAAGCATTCAGTGTGCCATGCCACACAAGAAAGTCAAAAATCAAAAACATTTGACATGAACCAGGTATTTTCTATCTACATCCCAAAACTTCTCAACAACTATTCCTGAATTGCACGGTTTAAAGGTTTCCAGCTTTTTAGAAACTTTGCTGTCTGGCAAATATATGGATAATAAAGCATGTCATTATTCCTCTGAAACCACCTATAGCACTAATATGAGGGTGGCCAGTATATAGGGGACCCCCCACAAACCATACTTTTACTGGTGGTGAGGGAGAGTAGTCCTAACTCATATTAACATGTCCACCATAAACTGGCACCCTACATACTGGTCACCCCCAACAATAATAACAATTAGAGCTCAGCCCCATGCACTAATCACATCCAGATCTCATCACTAGTGTTGAGCGCGAATATTCGAAAAGCTAATTTTTATTGCGAATATCGGCACTTCGATAACTCTTGAATATTTATTTTTTTACACAGTACACATCAAGTGATGTGTACTCCCTTTCCCCCAACAGTCAAATGCAGGCTCAACATTATCCCCTCCACATCCCAAGGAGTCAGAAAGCTTGCGCTCTATTATCCCCACAGCAATCAAATGCAGTATCGGCAGGTTTACCATCCCCCCACCTCCAAACTAGTCACAATGCTCACTCCCCCATTTCCAGTTTCCAGTTCCCCCAAGTTCACCATCTTCCTCCCAACCCTCAAACTATAGTAATTACAGTGCCTGTTCCCCCATCATCATAAACTCACCATCCTCTTCCCAACCCCCAGGCCATTTACATACCGTTCATATTCTCTGGCAGTCCTAAGGAGGAGCAGCACAGTAGCAGCGAGGTATGTAGGCAGTTTGTAACGTAGTCCTACTCTCTGCTATTACCAGGGGCATAGCTATAGGGATCATAGTGGTAACAATTGAAACAGGGTCCCCAGGACAGGGGGTCCACAGGGACACAGGTCATTCACTGCCTATTATGTATCGCCTTATGTATTGTGCCGCCTGAGATGGGCAACGTACAGATCAGCAAACAGGCCAAAAGAGACCTGCACCACTTTGCTGAAATCTGCATGGAGGTATTTAATTTTATAGTTTTTTTTTTATTTAGCAGCATGCTGTTGGGCCAACATGGGGATCGGGGGAGGAGCACTATGGGGACATCTACTGGGAGAACTAAATAAGGGCATTTTGTAGTGGCACACATAAGGGGGCATGTTCTTGTACTGGCCCACATTTTGTGGGGCACCATGGGGACACTGGTTCTACTGGAGGCACTGGCACACATTAAAAGGGGTATTTCTTGTGCTAGTGCACATTATAGGGGGTATGTTTGGTACTAGCACACTCTGTAAAGGGTAATTTTTTGTACTGGTGCATAATATAAGGGGGTACAGAATTAAAACAACCGGGGAACTATAGGGAACATGATTACTAGCATGAGCACAATGGGTGCATTATTACTATTGGGGGCATTGTTAACACTAAAGATGCTTTGGCATATAATTATTTCTATTGGTAGGAATTTAGGGAGGACTATTGCTGGATGTGGGGGAGAATCCTGGTACTGTATCAGCTTAGCACAATTTTTTTGGGGGGGACCTTATGTTTACAACACTATTAGTGTCAGAGGCACTATTTTCTGGGTGCAGTTATTTTTTTGTGTCAATAATTATTGAAGAGCACACTGTGTGGGGCTAGTATTTTCAGGGGGACTGTTTCACCAATAAACTATTGGGAAGCATGGTGTGCACATTATTGGGGGTGGCAGAAGGGAGTGTTGAGAAGCTGGGGAGAATTATGAAAAAGTAGGAAACTAAGATGTCTGTTAAACTCTGCAGATACAAGACATGACTGAAGGAAATCATCATGGTGGTCTGGTCTGAATAGAGAACATGAGGAAAGAGAACATCTACATCAGAGGGACTGGATATAAGAGGCATGCCGTGCCGTATGTTTTGTAGCGCTATATGTAATATTTTACAAGTATGTCGTTAACAGTAAGGCTGTAGGAAAGTGGATAGGTTGAAAATTTGGCATGGGGGTGCTGTTTCAATTTTTGCTTCAGGCAGCAGAAAGGCTAGGTGCACCCTTAATCCATGCCACAAAGCTCTGAGCCCAAGATGCACTTTTGCACCAGAGCCTATAGCTATGCCCGTATCTATATCACTCCTCTTTAGGGGGTTAAATGCGGGAAACATGTGGGACTGGCCTAGCAGCCTTGTGTGTGCCTTGTCTGAAGCTTTTTTTTCATTAAAAGATACAGTGTGGAGATAGGGCAGCTAACAAATTGTGACAGGATTGAAAAGTCTTGCCTTCATTTGGCGACAGTTGGCCTGCCAGCAGAACATGGTCTGTGTGCCACCTATGCAGGTTGCTGACCCGTGCACTAGGTAAATCTTTATTGGGATCCAAGACGCTCTTCACTCAGTGTTCCACAGGGCTCCTTGCATTCCCTACATTATTGTCTCAAAATATTAATTTGATCTTTAGGAGACGTCCATCATATAAAATGCACTTGTGTAGGATAGCAATGTTATAGATGTTAGACCGTAAGTTGGTAAATCATAGTTACCGGTATTATATATATTTGCGGTTGATCACCGAGCCACAGTTACTGTAATTCACAGTTGAATCATTGCAATGACTTACAGTTGTAATATAGTAGCGGTCGGATCTGCACCAGATCACATTATAGTCAATTGGGGCAAGCAGTAACATTTGGCTATGCCGAATCTAGAGAGCTCTGGCAGGCTGTTTCCTGCTGGACAGCTCTAACACTGATGTGAAAGAGGCCTAAAGCACATGTATCATGTGTATAATACAAATGTATAATAAGCTTTATGAAAATATTAAACTTGCGGAAAGTAAACATTTGTGAAGTCTTTTCCAGTGAACTTGAGGGAAATATTCTTGCACAATTCTAATGTAATCATTTAGTTTGTGTCTTTATTTCTTATTTTCACTGTCAGCAAGATTTTTTTAAGCTGTTTTATAATTCTCAATGAACTGTGAAATTCGCACTGTAAGCAGCAATCTCAAGCTAGAAAGGACCAATATAATGTGTTTATTCTTAAATGTAAAACATTAAAATTAAACTTGGTGCATAATAGGCAATACCTCCAGTAGTACACAGAGATTAAAACAATTTAAACAGTGCAATCATATTTCACACATGCTGTAATGAAATGTAAGATATATACCTTGTATAGGTTATATTGATGTATCTATAATCATTTTGATCCCTTTCAATACTTCAGTATGATACCATGAGTTACAAAAGGAAGTCGTTGGGATGGATATATATATATATTTATATATATATATATATATATATATATATATATATAGGGAAGAAAGATGGACACCTCCTAATGAAAACCCTAACCAAAATCCTGACTGACTATCAGTATGAACAGACCCCGAAGGTAAGGTGAGTTCATACGTAGGAATACCTAGAGTCCTATCTAGCCCTATAGGACCCTGGTACTAATGGATGGGACAAGATTACCTGTTTCTCCAAAAGGAAGGACAAACAGGAGTCTACTTCAATCCTAATGCAAACAATAAAGAAATGCAACACACAGAGCCCAAACAAAATACAAAAGGGAAAAGAAAGACTTAACTTCAAAATGGCTATGAAAGCACAAGCCAAGATCCAACCACAAACAATCCACAGGCACAGAAGCTAAAATCCGCACAGCATAGTGGGAGAAGCAACTATAAATAAGGAAGATTAAATGACCACATAAGCAACACCTGGAGGCAAGGGGTGTAGCCATTACCAGAAACGACACAGACACCTATTGATCCACAAGGAAAACCTGTCAGATCAAACCATGTGTTGCCAGTCTCACAGATCTCCTGCCACTCACTGTCGCCGGGACTTCATGGCACATGGTCAGCCTATGAATTCAAAGTAAGACTTGTAGTTGGGCATTAACATGTTCTAACATTGAGGTTTTTAGTCAGTGGGTAACCTTAAGGGTACACTGAATCCAACTTTTTAACATGCCTTGGAAAATGACAAGGGAAGATGCAAAGCCAGATATCCATCCGTAGACATCTGTTTCGGGGTGCTTGCCCCTCATCACTATGGAGTAGAATTCTGGCTGGCAGGGTGCGATGCCTTGGAAGTAGCTTTTAAAAGTCAGAATCTAAGTCCATACTGATGAGAGGCAAGCAAACAGCTGTGTATGGGTGGGTATCTGGCTTGGCATCTTCCCTTGTCATATGCCAAAGCTTGTTAAAAAGTCAGCTTTTGACTCATAGGGAGCCACTTCCACAAGGTGGCGCTAGCGGGTTAAAATTCAAAAGAAAACTAAAACTTTGCTCCGAAAATTTTCTATAAACAGTATATCCCTAATTTATCTTTGCTATGCCGATCTTGATAAGGCTTGCGCTGCCACAGGAGGCATTTAATTTATGACTAGGAGCAGGCCTCATCATAAGTTAAATGCTTCCTTAGGTAGTCCAGATTGAAATGTACTTAAGCTCACTGTAGTGAGCTTAGTGTTGAGCGAATAAAAGTGAAACAAATTGACTTTGATCCAAATTTCAGGAAAAATTTAATTTGCCACAAATCCAAATTTCCTTGCGCTTCATGGTAACAAATATTTTTTTTTCCTAAAACGGCAGCTACACGTGTCGCAAAGTTAAAGTCAGAAGCTCAGGAACGTGATATGACCCATAATGCCGTGCAGCCAGCCAATCAGCAGATAGCTATCCCCTGTGATGTCATAGTCCTATAAAAGTCATACATAGACTTACTATGCATCAGATTCATTGTCTATAGATGGTCTAATATATAGGCACATTTATCTAATACACTTGCTGTGCCACTAATACTTAATCTGCTATATTATACTGTACATAGAATTACCGTGCATAAGACTCTAATATATAGTCATGTTTATCTAGTACACTTGCTGAGCCATTAATACTTAAGCTGCTCTGTTATACATAGACTTACTGTGTATCTGACCCAGTGTCAACAGGTGGTCTAATATATAGGCGTGTTTATCTAGTTCACTTGCTGCACCATTTATGCTTCATCTGTTCTGTTATACATAGACTTACTGCTCATCAGATGCAGCGTCAACAGGCGTATAATATATAGGCACATTCACCTGCTGCGCCATTCATACTTAGTTACATAGTTACATTACTGATTCAGTTACTGTACACTATGGCCAACAGACAGTTTCCTAGACCCTCTAAAGAAACAGGCAGTGGCAAAAATGTTGCTTTAGCCAGCTTTAGTAGCAGCAGAAGAATGGGTGTGGTAGCATCAGCCACAGCAACATGCTAGAGCTGCCACTGTCACCCAGCAGTTGTTTTTTGACCATCATTGCAGCTGTACTGGGATAGTTGACTCGCTCCTCAACATTATCTTAGGTGACAACAGATACACACAGCCAGGAATCTGTGAGTTCCTCTGACACCACACTTAGTTGGCATGGCCCAGAAACAACCTCTGTGCCCTTACCTGTCCTGCAACTGCCTATTTCTTTTGCTGCTCCTTCTGCTCAGGAAGTAATGCATATTGCCGGCTCTGCTCTGCTTTTAAGTGAGGATGAATTTAGCGAGCAACTACCAGCCAGCACAGATTTGAAGGAGAGGTGCGCTGCATCCTTTTTCAGGTGTGCAACTAGTGATGATGACAGTCGGGTGGGAGCACGTGTTGCGAGTGGTCAGGGACGTGGCCAAGAGACTGGTGAGAATGACATAAGTGACGAACATCAAGTGATGAACAGCACTCGTAGGAACATATATGTGGTGGGTGCTCGTCTCCAGGGGGTGGTAAAAAATTCCCCCATGCAAATGTATATAACAATGAAAAATTTAAAATAAAAAAGCTTGATAAAGGCTTTCTAAGCCGAAATGTTAAACTCCACAAATTTGGACGTGCTGACTTGACTCCGCTTTTTTATTTTTTATTTTTCATTGTTATAAGTGACGAACAGACAGTAGTGAATGATGATGTAGCCGTTTGCACGTGGGAGCCAGGTGAAGAGGGGGCATCATCTTCATCAGGAGGTGAGGTTGGTAGCAGGCCTATGAGACAGCAGCAGGCTGGCAGCATGCCTATAAGCCAGCAGAGTAGAAGCAGTGGGAGATCTGGAGCCAAACATGCTTCGGGTAGACATCTTCTACTCAGGAGCCTACATATCAGGAAACAACTAGCGATGCACAAGTTCATAAAGGCAGCAAAATGCAGTCAGAACAGAGTGATTTGGGTAAAATGCCATGCTCGGCAGTGTAGGAATTTTTTTATAAAGTCACTGGAGGATGTTAGTGTGTCATTATGCAGCATATGTGGGCAGTAGTTGAACAGTGGTCAGGGTTCTAATGTTGGCACCATGGCCCTGCATCAACACATGGAGCGTTAACACATGGAGCATCGCCATAAAGTGGCGTGAGAAAACAGTGGCACTAATGTAGTGGTGCAGCCTGATGCAGCAACTGCTGCATCTCCTAGCAGCCCGCACCCCTTCTGCAGCAGTCAGGGTTCCTCAACCTCAGCAGAAGGAAGCTGTCATTCCTTCTCTTCGTCTATTGCTCCTGATGCTCCTCCTACTCTTCGTCTCATGTTTTGTCAGCAATCGATCATCGAGGAGACTGCAAAGAGAGAACAGTATGCATTCACTCATCCAATGGCGCAGAAGCTGAACGCGCACTTGGCCAAATTGCTGGTACAACAGTCCTTCCCTTTCCATATCATGGACTCTATACACGTATGTTGAGCAGAAGGTGGGTCAGTCCTTGATTTCTGTCAGCCCTGTGGAGCTGTAACTAGGGTCAAGAACAATATATGTCCATTACAGCCCAATGGTTAAATGTGGTTATGGCCTAGGTGATGGCAATGCTGCCTCCGTTGTAATTGTGGGATTTCTGCGCCAATGTTCTCCTCTGCCTTCTCATCCTCCACCTTGTCCTCAGCCTCTACTGTAGACACAGTTCAGAGTGGTCCTCTAGCATACTAATAACAATGCAAAGCATGATGTTGTCATGCAGTTCTGCAACTGGTCAGCCTGTTCTGCATCATCAACCAAGAAATTGAATCCTGGCTGTCTACTCGCCAACTGGAGATAGGAACCATGGTCACCGATAACTTGAAGAACATTCTGTTTGCGCTGCATCAGGGAGTGCTGACCCATGCTCCCTGTATGTTGCACGTCTTCAATCTGGTTGTGTTCAATGTATTCTATGTGACCAATGCGGAAAATGATTGACCACAGCAGTCACAGGAAAAAGCGATTTCCAGTCCAGGAAGAACAGGAAGTGTCCGGGAATCGGGCTAATATGTGGAAAATACAGGTGAGTTTTTTGTTTTTTTTTGTTGTTTTTTTTTTGGCACAGGTTATTAAAATTGGGGTTTTTGACTCCTAGGACAGGCAACCCCTTTAATGGGTGAATCTTCTAACAAAATGTGATTATTTAAAGCTGACAACCCCCTTATGTTTTAAACAAATTTATTCTTTTGACTCTACTGCAAATTATTTCTAAATAAATGAATGAATGGCCTAGTTAGGTGTAGTAATAACTGCAGAATTCACTGAATATATAAGGCATTGCACTCTAATGGGAATAAAAGATATAAACATAAAAGATAAACCAAAGTTAAAACTTCATCAAGACATGAATTAGTTCTATATCTGATCATACATTTGCAGATTCATTTCTAATAAGCATAATGAGAAGTAGTTGCTCTAAAAGGCACTCACTTTACAGCCACAGGCAAGGGTAGATTTTATATATAGGTCATAACATTTATAAAAGTGACATAAATAAGATAACTGCCTGCAATGTTTAATAAAACACAGATGTCTCCTTGGATCTTCATTTTTCATTTGGGTTAAACCAGTCCCTGCTTGTAAGACTGACTACCTGAAAAATGTTTGTCAACGAATGGTCATTGACATCTTTTATTTGCCCCCATCGATATAGATTTCCACCTTTTGAAATCTTTCCTTCCTTCCAGTCTTCAAAGGGTTAATAGGATAGGCAGCGAGGTTATTACACATTTCTATTCCATAGTCAAATATAAAAATTTCTATTATAGGGACAATTAATTACATCTTAAAATGGCAAATGTGCATCCTTGTCAGGTAGAGTGTACTCTGATGGCCTTTCCTCAAACACTGAATGTGGAGATTTGATCTCTTCTAATGGTCCTGAGAAAAGGGTAATTACGCTATGGTCAAAGCTAATTTGCTGTCTGCCAGATGAACTGTTGTATTTTATTGTACGCTGACATTTTAAAGTAATTACAGCACTGTTGACCTTAGACAATTCTAGTTGTATCGCTGTCTACAGCTGCAGTGTTCTACCTTTGGCTGCCAGACAGAGCCTGTAACGAGGTAATGACACGGACAAAGAGCACCATATGGGTCTCCTTTGAGGTATACAAAGCCCAGTGAAAGGAAACAAGAAAATTCATCTTAACATCATCATTACAGTCACACATCTATACTGCTATAAAGAATGCCATTTCAGGAAGAAAAAAAAATTCTGAGCCATTTGTGTGCTTATATTTCTTTCTCTTTTTAAATGGCAGTATGCATCATGAAGCCACAGAGGTCAGGTAGAGCAGAATGTGATGGACGAGTCTTTTAGTTACCTGAGTTCAAAGGCTAAAGACTATTGATTGGGATAAAAGCCTCAGCTCTTATGTACTGTTAACAACAATCTATGTTGTCTGAAACCTGTGCAAATTATTATGATAACGGCGGAGGACCAAGCTGATTTAGGTTGCTCACAAGAATAGAGATTGGCTAAATTAGATATTCGTAAACTGAAATTAGAATATAATTAGCAGGACTGTTTGAATGCCGCAAGGATGAAAGGTGTGCTTTTACCATCGTAAAATAAGTTTATCTCAAAGCATGGTGTGTATTGATTGTAGAGTAGAAATCACAAATGTGACATTTTTGCAAGCGCGGCCGCTGAGAGGTCACTGTAGGCAAATTAATTCAGTTGTCAAGTAATTATTTTCTTTTGCTGTGATACATGGGGGATAGTAATTACAACAAAATATCTTCCTTAAATGCAAACAAGGGCAAGGGGGTTGCAAGAGAGACCTCTCAAAAAGGAACAACATATCATCATTGTGTATAGAGATCTCACACTATATTTCTAGATGTGGTACTATATCAAGTTTATTATATTTTACAGCTCCTTTTCCTCATGAGACAGTGGCCGACTGGGAACTTAAAGTGGTACTAGAAAAAAACTAAAAGTGGCCCCATTTTGTAGTTGGTTCTAAATTGACAAAAGGTGGGGACAAGTGAAGCAGGCAGGGTCATATACCACAGTGCATCACAAAATACTGCCCCAACAGCACAAAATACCTCCGCAAAAGCTGCCCCACTGTGGTGGGCAGTGCCTGCTGACATTCTGTCCTCCTACTCCAGTTGCCTCAGGGAACAATACAGTTGCATTCACAAGTCGGGAAGGGAACGTCAGGGAACATCAGATATTTCCATGGCTGGTGTTGGAACGTTCCCTGTAGGGTCTATGACTAGTCTATCCCTGCCATGAGAACTTTTTCAGTGTATTTATAGGTCATGGCTGAGTCTTGTTTTAGCCAGTATTTTCCAAAAATCAAAAGTTCAACAAGACATTTGATTTGTTGTGAATTAATTTGCCACAAATCACTATAAATCAGGTATACCCAGGCCAATCTGCCTAAAAGCAGTGTTTTCAAATCCAGCATAAAATGGATTTCAGATAGATTAGAACTGCACACTTATATACACGGTGATGAATTAGACCTTCCTGTAATACTGACGGCACAATCAATCTATAGCTAACTGGATGGATTAGCTATGACTCTTGGTGCACTGGACAGTAATGTACAATAATTTGCTGCTGGTAACAGTGATCTGTAATATTGACACAAAGTAACTCTACAGCTAACAGAATGGATTAGCCATGAATATTACAGTTACAGTATGTAGACAGCGATAAGTTAGATTTGCCGGTAACAGTGTTCTGTCATACTCACGTACAGTGAAGCTAACAGAACTGATTAACTATGAATATTGGTGCACACTAGGGATGAGCGAACTTCATATTTTGTTCGGGTTCGGGTATATGATGAATTGCATTATGGATTCCGTTAACACGGACCATAACGCAATTCCATGACAAAATGCATAATGGAATGCCTTTAGAGGCATGCCATTATTCATTCCATCAGTATAGAAGTCTATGGCCAGCATAACAGATCCTTCCGGTTTTCGTTATCCTGGAGTCCTCTCCTGCATAATGGAAACCGGACGGATCCGTTATGCAGGCCATAGACTTCTATTATGACGAAATGAATAACGGAATGCCTCTAAAGTCCTTTTGCTATGCATTCTGTCATGTAATTGCATTATGGTCCGTGGTAACGAAATCTATAACGCAATTCAGCATATACCCCAACCTGAACTTCAAAAAATGAAGTTCGCTTATCCCTAGTGGATACTTATGTACACGGCGAGAAATTAGACCTCCCTGTAATACTGACGGGACAGTAAACCTACAGTTAACATGATGTCATAGGCAACCATTAAACTAAAAGAAGTCCAGAACACGTATATAAATAATAATAATAACTTTATTTAAAGTTTGGCACTTAAATGGCCGCGATGCTTATTACGATTTCAAATTAATTTTGAAGTATTCACCAAAACAATTGCACTTTAAACATTACCATAATAATTAATCTGAAAATAACCATCAGTCCACTCAAAGAGTGACTTAACCCCCGTCAATAAGCAAAGCGACAATAAAAAAGGGGAGGGAGGGAGGGATCTGAAAGTGTCACTTACGAGAATGCGCCAGTGACGATGTTTTCTGTTTATATAGGTTCCAGATGACCGTTGAAGGATCTCCAATCAGCAGTCAGGAAGACCCCGAGATCAAGCAGGTGCCTGGGATCAATCCAAAGGTTTATTAACAGGTAAGAATATGTCACGGCTGGAGGTGGGGGAAACCCCCAGCCGTGCGGTGCCAGGAGATGGTAGGGTTACCACTTGGCCAGGACCACAGAATTAGGGAGCAGGTCACCTCCTATTGCGTCCCTAACGCTGACCCTGTCTCCTGTCAGTATGAGCCGACCTTGATGGTAGGAGGGCTCATACGCTGGAACCTTATAGTCCCTACAAGCCCTCAAGTCGTCCCTGAACTAGAGAACAGGGTAGACAGCCCGTTCCTCCTGGGGACGGAGAAACAGGAGTCTAATGAGGCCAAGCTACAAAGGGAAACAGAAACAGCTATGGCAGTGACAGGCAATGTAATCCACACAACACTAACCTGTCACAGACAACACAACCAGGAAACCATGTGCAGGTGCTGTTAGTTCAAGACACCAAAGAACACAGCACACACCAGACATCACACAGGAACCCTGGACCATAAGCTACAATAACACAAAACCCCACACACACCTAGATAACACCGTGTAACAAAGATTTATGACCAGAAGGGAGGCCCCCACTGGTAGATGGTAATATACAGGAGGCTGCTCCAGCTATGCCTGGCTGAGAGCAACCTACTGAGCCCAGCCACAGACAGAGGCTTTATAGGCCTAAGTGGCCACACCCACCGGTCAACCACACCCAGTGACATCACACACACTGGGAAGGAAGTTAACCCTTCCAGCACACAGAAGGGAAAACACACATAAAGGGGAAGTGCACACAAAACACATAACACACACCAACACACTCACCTGTTACCGCCAGCAACGGCATGCGTGGCAACCGTGTCCTAAAGAACAGCAAACAGGCCGAGATACTTCCACTACATGCAAACAACACCAGACGTTGCCGCGGACAACCGCAGGTGAAGGGAGGAGTCCAAGTGCATACTACACACCACCTCGTGCACAACAAAATGACAAGGAAGTGCACACAAACACACGTTGCCAAAGGCAACCGCTCGCATGCATGTTGTCCGCGGCAACCGCACCTGAGGCAAACCACTAAGTGCCCCCAGCTGCGGTTGACACAACACTAAACCACGGGCAACTGCATGCGGCTCAAAGAGTCACGACAATGAGCAAGGGTCGTGACACTCCCTCCCCTCAAAGCCCCCCCCAACTGAAAAGGGAAGCTGGTGGGACCAAACAACAGGGAGGGGCAATGCCTGATAACCACCAGTGTCTCCCTCCAGAGCTGCCGCCAACAAACCTGGACCGTACACAACAGTCCCAGGTCGCCAGCCAACAAAGCAGACTGGAAGAGAGAACACTGGAGGCACTGCCAGACAGATGCCCGCATCTCCCCCCAGAACTGCCGCCAACAGACCTGGACCGTACACAACAGTCCCAGGTCGCCAGCCAACAAAGCAGTCTGGAGGAGGAACACTGGACACCGCGTCCAACTCAGGAGGACGTTCCTACTCCAGGTCGCTGCCAGCAGACACTCCCCAACCAGCACACCTGCCGAAACACCAAAGGAATGCTGCCAGCAGACGACCAGAGATAGGAACCCTGAGAGGGACGAGGGGTCACCAACACGGACACGGTTAGCAAGGTGGCGGGGAAAAGCCACCAACTGCGCCGTTAACGGTGAACCCATAACGCTCTCCCTCCGGAGAACGTGCATGCACCCCATCAGCCTATGGGGATGCATGCTTCACCCTCTTTCGAAGGACACCAGGTGAGGAACCAGTCTGGTCATACTGTCACGGCTGGCGGTGGGGGAAACCCCCAGCCGTGCGGTGCCAGGAGATGGTAGGGTTACCACTTGGCCAGGACCACAGAATTAGGGAGCAGGTCACCTCCTATTGCGTCCCTAACGCTGACCCTGTCTCCTGTCAGTATGAGCCGACCTTGATGGTAGGAGGGCTCATACGCTGGAACCTTATAGTCCCTACAAGCCCTCAAGTCGGCCCTGAACTAGAGAACAAGGTAGACAGCCCGTTCCTCCTGGAGACGGAGAAACAGGAGTCTAATGAGGCCAAGCTACAAAGGGAAACAGAAACAGCTATGGCAGTGACAGGCAATGTAATCCACACAACACTAACCTGTCACAGACAACACAACCAGGAAACCATGTGCAGGTGCTGTTAGTTCAAGACACCAAAGAACACAGCACACACCATTTTTAATGATTTCAATAGAAGATGGTAATAGGGAAAAAATTTCGATGTAATCTCTCCTCCAAATTTTTTCCTTAATCGATTGCGAAAGGTGAAAACCTAACGGGGAAACTTGACATGCCATAACTTCTTTTACTACCGTTTCCCTAATCCCTGAACTATTGTCAAGTTCTGGAATAAGCAGATCAGATGAATTAACTGTAGGAGGAATAGTTAATTTTGGAACGGTATCTGCAATATTACTTTCAATGTTGGGCTGATTCATATTAACAGGATCAGACCAAACATTGGCAGGTGTAAACGATTGCTTATTTAGAAATTGAATGAATTCATTAAATAGTTGAGTCTTAAAAGAAGAGTCCAAACAAGTAGTAGAATTGTCCCTAGCAGAAGTGCCCTGCGAAACGCAGTCACTTTTAAAAGAATCAACTTGTATCTCACCACTAAACAGTTGATCAGGCAGGAGGTTGGTAGTTGCTGCACGTGAAGTCTCCGGAATGGCAGTTGCAGACTCGGTCCTACTGTGATGAGTGTTGCTATCCCCTCTGACCACGGAAGAAGGCTGGCGTTTGGATTTTTTATTAGAAGTGGGAGGCGCATGTTGGGGAGGAGAATATGCCCTCTTTACCTTCCTATTCCTCT
Organism: Bufo gargarizans; assembly: GCF_014858855.1. Lineage (NCBI taxonomy): Eukaryota > Metazoa > Chordata > Amphibia > Anura > Bufonidae > Bufo > Bufo gargarizans. The sequence continues at coordinate 641,606,550 of NC_058080.1, read as the reverse complement.
TCCTGGCTGGGGACGTAAGCTCCGATTCACTGCGCATGCGCGCGCCAGTGACGGAGGTTAAATCGATTGGATGAGGGCTCGAGCCGAGTCCTGTACAGACCGGATCAGGAGATAAGGTAGGATGATAATTATCCCCTTGTCCGGATGGAAGCAGGAGACAGCGGCGTAACCATTCTTCACCTCCTACGTTCTCCGCCTTCAAAATCAGCTGTTTAAGGAGATCCTCCATGACGATTTAAGGAGCAGGTCTTTATCTGAAAGTGTCACTTACGAGAATGCGCCAGTGACGATGTTTTCTGTTTATATAGGTTCCAGATGACCGTTGAAGGATCTCCAATCAGCAGTCAGGAAGACCCCGAGATCAAGCAGGTGCCTGGGATCAATCCAAAGGTTTATTAACAGGTAAGAATAATTATAGTGAGTGCCATAACTTGAAGGTTGTCATAACATCATGCCTCCCCTCAAGTTATGCACATGTGGTTCGCTCCAGAATGGATTAGCCATGACTCTTGGTGCGCTGCACAGTAATGTACATAGCGATGAATTGTAACAGAGTCTGTAGTTCAGTAATCTCTTATGCTTTCCCTCCACTCTCCATCTCCAATATTGTCCTACACCCTCTGTTAACAGTTTGCAGCAACACTGTCCCTAGTGCATGAGCATCTTATCACATCTCTCCCTATGATCAGCTCAATATTTATAAGAAGAAAAACTGCTACAAGAGGACATAGTTTTAAATTAGAGGGGCAAAGGTTTAAAAGTAATATCAGGAAGTATTACTTTACTGAGAGAGTAGTGGATGCATGGAATAGCCTTCCTGCAGAAGTGGTAGCTGCAAATACAGTGAAGGAGTTTAAGCATGCATGGGATAGGCATAAGGCCATCCTTTATATAAGATAGGGCCAGGGGCTATCCATAGTATTTAGTATATTGGGCAGACTAGATGGGCCAAATGGTTCTTATCTGCCGACACATTCTATGTTTCTATGTGGTGGATACACAGAATCAGGGTTTTATAGGACTCTGCCTAGGAGTGATATCACAGGGGGGTGGCTACCTGCAGATTGGCTGGCTGCACAGCATTAAGTCTAAAGGTATGTTCACACTATAGATTTTGAAAATCCTCCCTCAAAATTCAGCGCTGAATCTATGTAGTTTTTTTTAGCACATTATTCAGTGTGTTTTTCATGTGGCTTTTGACAAGTTTTTGATGTGTTTTTTTTTGTAGTGTTGAGCGAGCATGTTTGGCCGAACTGCTGTTCGGCTCGAGCATTGCTATGCTCAGCACATTGCAGTGCTCGGCCGAATACTGCAGGTGCTTGAGTATAATTTAATACAATGAAAGTCAATGGGAGACCCGAGCATCAAACCAGACACCCCCTGGTCTGAAGAAGAGAGGGTGTCTGGTTCACAAAAAGTTTACAGTGGCAGGAGATAAAAACTGGCATTAGTAATCTTAAAACTGTTGGGTTGTTCAAGCCCTGTCCCATACTCTCCATATCTTACTTACTTTTTTCACACTTTCTTTTTTGCAAAAATCTGTGCATTGTACAAAAATGTATGAATTTTTATATTTTTTTCAAATTATTGAAACTTTATATTCAGCCATAATTGTTCACCAATATTTATCCACCAACATTCACTAACAACCTTTATAAGAAAAAAAAACAACAAAAAAAAGCCTCAGTAAAAAAAAATAAAGTCAAAGCACTTTCTATGACAATATTATTCTGCCCTCCACCCTCTAAATTTTAATCTTGGATATGCACGAGAGTTGAGAAGACTAAGAGTTTTTAAGAAAAGATAGGGTTCTAACAGAGAAAGAAACATGGGTAATTAGACATGGAAATCAAGAGGAGGACGCAAAAGTTAGTAAAATAATGTAGAAAAATGCTAAGGATGATCCAAAATTTAAACTGTCAAAGTTTACAGATGAATTTCTATATTGAAAAAGTGAAATCAGAGCTTCATAAATATCGCACCCTAAGCTACACATTTCTCAATGTACATCTGACAAATCACATAAATACATTGATAATTCTTCTGCTTCCATAAACAAAGTATATTATAAAACTGGCTGCCTGAAGCCACCACTAGAGGGAATGCGATATACCTGCTTCTACAAAATACTGATTAAGGGGTACTATATACCATATTTAACAAAATACTGATTGAGGGTTGCGATATACCCTCTTCCACCAAATACTGATTAAGGCCTGAGATACACCGGCTTCCACAAAATACTGATTGAGGGGTGTGATATACCTGCTTGCAGCAAATATTGATTCAGGGGTTCTATATATTTGCTTCAATAAAATACTTATTAAGGGGTGTGATATACCTGCTTCCACCAAATATTGATTGAGGCTTGCGATACACCGGCTTCCACAAAATACTGATTGAGGGGTGCAATATACCTACTTCCAAAAAATATGGATTCAGGGGTTCTATATACCTGTTTCTACAAAATGCTGATTGAGGGGTGCGATATACCTGATTCTACAAAATACTAATTAAGGGGTTCTATATACCAGCTTCCACAAAATACTGATTGAATATACGAATTTGCGACTGTAAGACGAATATTCTGCAAAATATTTGCGAAATATCACAAATTCGAATATAACCCTGCCGCTCATCACTATTCCACAATATACTGATTGAGGGGTGCTATATACCTGCTTCTACAAAGCACTGATTAAGGGGTTCTATATACCTGCTTCCACAAAATACTGATTGAGGGGTGAGATATACCTGCTCCCACCAAATATTGATTGACGCCTGCGATACACAGGCTTCCACAAAATAGTTATTGAAGGTGTGATATACCTGCTTTCACCAAATATTGATTTAGGTGTTCTATATACCTGTTTCCACAATATACTGATTAAGGGATGCAATATATCTGCTTCTACAAAATAGTGATTAAGGGGTTCTATATATCTGTTTCAGCAAAATACTGATTGAGGGGTGTGATATACCTGCTTCCACCAAATATTGATTGAGGCTTGCGATACAACGGCTTCCACAAAATACTGATTGAGGAATGCAATATACCTACTTCCACCAAATATTGATTCAGGGGTTCTATATACCTGCTTCCGCAAAATACTGATTGAGGGGTGTGATATACCTGCTTCCCCAAATATTGATTCATGTGTTCTATATACCTGTTTCCACTAAATACTGATTAAGGGGTGTGATATCCCTGCTTCTACAAAAAATTGATTATGGGGTTCAATAAGATTGCTTCCACAAAATACTGATTGAGGGGTTTGATATACCTGCTTCCACCAAATATTGATTAAGGTATTCTATATACTTACTTCTGCAAAATACTGATTAAGGGGTATTATATACCTGCTTCCACAAAATGCTGATTGAGGGGTGCGATATACCTGCTTCCAACAAATATTGATTGAGGCCTGCAATACACCGACTTCCACAAAATACTGATTGAGGGGTGCTATATAACAGCTTCCACCAAATATTGATTCATGTGTTCAATATACCTGTTTCCACTAAATACTGATTAAGAGGTGTGATATACCTGCTTCTACAAAATATTGATTAAGGGGTTCAATAAGACTGCTTCCACAAAATACTGATTGAGGGGTGTGATATACCTGCTTCCACCAAATATTGATGAAGGGATTCTATATACCTACGTCTGCAAAATACTGATTAAGGGGTTTGATATACCTGCTTCCACAAAATACTGATTGAGGGTTGCGATATACCTGCTTCCACAAAATACTGATTGAGGGGTGCGATATAACAGTTTTTACCAAATATTGATTCAGGTGTTCTATATACCTGTTTCCACAAAATACTGATTGAGGGTTGCTATATACTGCTTTTACAAAATATTGATTATGGGGTTCTTTATACCTGCTTCCACAAAATACTGATTGAGGGGTGCGATATACCTGCTTTCATGAAAATATTAATTGAGGCCTGCGATACACCGACTTCTACAAAATACTTGTTGAGGGATGCAATTTACCCGCTTCTAGAAAATACTAATTAAGGGGTTCTATATACCTACTTCCACAAAATAGTGATTGAAGAGTGCAATATACCTGCTTCCACAAAATATTGATTCAGGTGTTCTATATACCTGTTTCCACAAAATACTGATTGAGGGGTGTGATATACCTGCTTCCACCAAATATTGATTGAGGCCTGTAATACACCGGCTTCCACCATTTTTTTTTTTGAGGCCTGCAATATACTTGCTTCCACAAATACTGCTCTTCTCTAGGGACTTTGGCATAGGGTTATTTTGAAAATGACAGGCAGAGGAAGAGTCAGACCGTTCCGCAGGGATAGTAGGGGTCGGGCAGGTGCACCAGGCAAGAGCCTAAGTGGGAAGTTGGAGAAGGTGCGTGCGATTACGTCAAAGGGCGCACCAGAGTTGGTTGAGTGGCTTAATTTGTCTTCCACATTTGCACCCTTCTCATCCTCTGTATCTGCACTCTACTCTACAAATATTGGGCCATCTTGAAGATGGACCCGGATCTCTCTACAGTTGTGTCTGAACGGCCGTCCGTCTCCTATAGAAAAGGGAAAAGTCTTAGAGACCGACTGGTGACCAGTCATTTTACAACACCAGTCAAAGAGGGCACCTGGCTGGACCGTCGGCCGCTAGGCGTTTTTCGTTGCGGCAGATGCAAGGCATGTGAATACATCAACACAGCTAAGAGCATTACTGGATCAACTACGGGTCAGACCTTTTTGATACGCGATTTTATTAATTGCAGATCAAAGGGATTAGTCTACCTCTGCCAGTGTAGTTGCCCCCTGGACTATGTTGGCAAGACAGTCAGAGAGTTCAGAAAACGAATTCTCGAACATGTGAATGACGTTAAGAATAAGGAAGTTACCCCGATTGCGGTACATGTTAATGAGGTCCATAACGGTGATCCAAGATCTCTCCGTTTCACCGTTCTTGACGTGGTCCATCCGTCCCCCCGTGGGGGGGACTGAGATAGGAGAATTCTACAAAAAGAATGCGAATGGATCCATAGACTCCGGTCCCAGTCCCCCCTAGGGCTTAACGAAAGACTCACATTCTCATGCTTCCTTTGACTATATGTACCGTTTGGTCCTCTGGTCTATCCTGGGTATTTTCCCCTGTCTCCCCTTTCCCCTTTTCCCTTTCCCCTTCCTTTACCCCCTTGCAACCCAAGGTTTTGGTGAATTTTTTCGTCCCAAGATACTGTGCCGGGTGCGTGAAGCGCCCAGTGTTGTTATCATTGACAGTGATTAAATATATTTTTCACTTATTTTTATATCTGTGACATATCCTTATACATATCTATGATTGCGCATCTATGTTTGTCCTATCCCCCCTCAATGGCCCAACCACTCCTTTATAGTCAGTTCTCACACCTCCCACCCCTGTATGTATATTAACCGGGCCAATTGTGGCCCGTTTAGAGAAGCAAAATCTTTCTGCCGTACTCATGATATGCTGGCTCCTTTCGCGCAGCTCCAATGGCTGTGACGTTTTAATTGCACGTCAGTCATAGTCTCCAGCCTGCCAGTGCTTAGTTTAGCTTCAGCCTGCAGTGCTGGGGACCTGACGTCACATCTTAATGCCGCTTACTAGCAGGCCGATGTGCGACGTGCGTTCCACCGTGGAACGCACTGACGTCACATCCGGGTGCCGATACCGGAAGTCATGTGTGCGGCGTGCGTTCCACAGTGGAACGCACCATGTGCTTACCATTTCACAGCTTCGCCTGCACAGGGGGTTATCAATTTATTCAATAATGGGAGGGAGTTAGTATAAGAGGGGGCGGCCATCCATGGCTCAATGTTGGACCCTGGGAGAAGGCATTGATCTTGGGAGGAAGAAGCAATCTGCCGGCACTAACAGTAAGTAATCCCTGCCACTCTACTACCGTGCAGTAGATTACTATGCTTGTCTGGAAACAAATGGCTTTTTTTCGTGTTTCCGTTATTTAGGACATGCAGGAAGAATGGTCTTTTTATTCTCATGGATAGTCTGATCTGTCGTAAGGTACGCCCATATGTTTAGGCCTTGTTACATAGCTGTATGAGGGTTCTGTCTTATCCATTGGGCATTGTGACCTCTTTTCAGTTGTTCAGTTGTTTGCTCATCGTGGTACATCTTTTGGCTGTGTCGTATGAATAAGGCGGACGCTGTTTATGTCTAAAAGGGCACATCCATATATAACATACACGGCCTCTGGACACAGTGAGTGACCCCCCCCCCCCCCCCCCCGTATTGAGACCTTTTGTCTCGGTGATGGTCCCTCACTTTTTCTATCTGGGTGTCTGATGGTTATATATGTATAGTTATACATGTTTTTTCCCTTTTTCTACAGACTTCCTTGATGTTTCCATGAAATCTAAATTAGCGTGTCTCAAACATCATCATGGTCGATGCGTGATTCTTCCCTCCCTTCATTTTCATCCCTCCCAGTAAGGTCATCTGGTCCAATCATTTTATTATGACCGTCAGTGGGCATCCTCCCCTGACCGTCTTCTGACACCTGGGTTTGTCCTACAGATATATCGTGGTGGCCCAAACATGGTCCTCCCTCTGTTAGACATCCATAATTGATATTATTTATTATTATCAATGTGCCCCCTGATGATCCCACACAGTGGGTGAAACGCGTTGGGGTTTTAAGCACAGACACGTCTGTGCCTTCACTAGGTATCCTCTTAGGTGTCGATGTTTTGTTGTGTTTTGTTCTGTAGTCATTTGCATCGTGTACCTTTTGGTATCCCTACCGATAGGGTAGTATACACTGTGCATTTAGGGAAATCCTGTCCGGTCCATGCCCAACTGAGTCCACCCATACGGCCGTCGCCGGCCGGCCTACCTTAGGGTGTACTAGGAGTTGTCAGTGAGGTTCGAGGACGGGGGGTCTCCACCACCAGGAGTCGCCCCTGGGCACAGGGCCTAGATGTAGTATCATTACCAGGGTCACTTCACCTCCTCTTCTCAATATATGGGTGGACTTCTTGTACATGGACATGATAGGACTTATAGTGCGTTATATGAATTGATAAAGATTATTTACTATTAAGGGTTACACTTTAGCTGGACCTCTGCACTCTACTCACTCTCTGCTGTGTGCACCCCCAAAGACACCACCACCACCACCATAGCCCCTCCACTGGAGTCAGAGGAATTATTTTCCCATCCATTCCCAGACCTTACCGATGCGTAGCCATTCTTGGCATCGGATGAAGAAGAGGAGGTAGCAACGGCCGCCACCTAGCGGTCTGACAACAGTACCCAGATCAGCCCAAGGAGGATGGTCCCCACTGTTCCTGCCTACTCCGAGATCTCTATTGTCAGTGGCGGGGAAGTTGACGATGATGACGTGTCAATGGACTTTACGTGGGTGCCCTCAAGATAGGAAGACGAGGGGAGCTCAGAGGGAGAGACGGAGCAGCAGATAGGGAGGAGAAGGAGGAGAAGCAGGCAGATCTCGCAGTTCATGCAAAAAGACGGCTACAAATGTTTTTGGAGCAAGCCATCCACCATGCACGGTCACATCTTGCGCTCCTAGGACGCCGGCACATGGCTCCGTAGTGTAGGCTTTTTATAACGAATAAGCTGCTGACAATAGTGTTGCATTTGCAGCCTGTGCTAACATAAGTCGTGGCAAGCACAGCACTCACCTAGGGATGATCGCCTTAAGAAGTTACCTGGCATCCCATCACTGAGCCCAGTGGGAGCAACACCGTTAGAACCCACAAAGCCACACTCCTGACGCTTCACGTCCTGCCTCTTCTCCTTCTCTTCTCTCCTCCCATTTGTCTTCCACTCCACCTTCCACCGTGCTGTTGTCGCGTTCATCTGACAAAAGGCAGGCTTCTGTGGCCCAAATGTTCGAGCTTAAAAAATTAATGATGCCGGATAACCCTCTTGCCTAACGGCTGACCGCTGGCTTGTTGGAACTGCTAGCCCACCAACTACTGCCATATAAACTGTAGTGATGTGTGGCAGGAGTCATATTAAAATTCGTGATATTTCACAAATATTTTGCTGAATATTCGTCATATATTTGCAAATTCGCAAATTCGTATATTTATTATATTCTACATTCTTTTTTTTTTACGTGAAAATTGGCAAGGTAATGATCGCGTAATATGTGAATATTGTGCACTCAATACAGACGTGGGTCAAAAACGAATATATAGCACTATAGAATATAGTGCTATATATTCGTTTTTAGAATATTCGTCATTTTTTCCATCTGAACACATGATTCCTCCCTGCTTCTTGCTTGTGGGCAAATGAGTCATTGGCCTCAAGCAACTTAAGCAGGGAGGAATCATGACTTCAGATTTAAAAAAATGACGAATATTCTAAAAAATGAATATATAGCACTATACTCAATATAGTGCTATATATATCAGTTTTTAGAATATTCAGCATTTTTTTACATCTGAAGTGATAATGACGTCATTGGCCCACAAGCATGAAGCAGTGAGGAATCATGTGTTCAGATAGAAAAAAATAACAAATAGTCATCATTACGAATATATGGCACTAGATTCTAAATTTCGCGAGTTCTCAAAGTGCTGATATTCGCGATTAAAATTTGCGCTCAACACTAATAAACTGGTGGACTCGGAGGCCTTTAGAAAATTTGTGGAAGGTCCCCGGAAGGAAATATTTCTCCCAGATAGGCATCCCAGAGCTATATGGCTGCGTTGAGCGGCAAGTGAATATATCTCTGGCACACAGTATCGGTGCAAAGACACGTAGTCTAGAAAACACAGGCAGGGAAGGTACTCCTCCTACTCCATCCTCTGTCTCCTCCTCGGTTGACTCTTCCTTTTCCACTGCTACAGCCTCTTCCGCTGAACCCCCAAAGCTCCCCAAAACCTATTGGACGTGCCAGGTGAGACGTTGCCATGCTGTGCTGTGGCTGTTGTGCCTGGAATCCAAGAGCCACACTGGACCTGCACTGCTTTCAGCTCTGCGGTCACAGGGCGATCAGTGGCTAACCCCACTCAATTTGACAGTTGGTAAAGTGGTGTGCGACAACGGTGCCAATCTGTTAAGCACGCTGAAATAGGGCAAAATGACACATGTGCAGCGATTTGTTGCCAAATACCTAGGGGTCCAGGACGTCTTGAGGCCGGCCAGGAAAATCTTTGTCCATTTTAGAAGATCTTACACGGCCATGGCTCGCCTTGCTGACGTTCAGCAGTGACACCACCTGCCCGTCAGACGTCTGATTTGTGAAAGCCCGACGCGCTGGAACTCTACCTTGTTTATGTTTTATAGGCTGCTCCAGCAGAAACGTGCCGTTAACGAATACCAGTACGAACTCTATAGCAGGACAGGTTCTGGGGAGCTCGGTTTCTTTTCACCGCGCCAGTCGCTGCTCATGCACGACGCATGCATACTTCTGCGGCCATTTGATGAAATCAGCAAACTGGTCAGTCACAGCCAGGGCGCCATTAGGGACACCGTACCTTACACCTTCTTTCTGGAGTGTGCATTGCATCCTGTCATTAATCAAGCCATCGAGGAGCAGGAGCTGGAAGATGAGAAAGTCGCAATGCTGAATTAAATCCCAGTGGGGGCTACTCCATCTGAGAAAAGTCAGAAGGAGTCTGAAGAGGAGTCAGAGAAGGATGGTGGCTGGGGGAGAAGGAGGAGCAAGAAGAGCAGGCTTTGAGGGAGACTTTAAACTTTTCTGGGATCCCTGGTGTTGTCCGTGGCTGGGGGGAGGAGACCGAGGATGACATTCTCCTGGGCGATGAGCAGGAAGAGGGCGCTCCACCGCTTCCAATTTAGTGCAAATGGGGGCCTTCATGCTCCAGTGTTTGAAGAGGGACCCCCGTATAAAAAGCATAAAGGGCAAGGACCAGTACTGGGTGGCAACGTACTTAGACCCCCGGTACAAACACAAAATGGTGGACATGTTACCAGCATCACAGAGGGCTGTCAGAATGCATAATTTCCAGGCCTTGCTGCGAGAGATGCTGCATTCTGCTGTTGCGGGCGCTGACAGAGGAATTTAAACCCACAGCGAAACAGGTGCATGTACCAATCCTACCACGCATGCAAGAAGAGGGCGGTTTGAAGATGTGTTGGTCACTTGGGATATGAGATTATTCTTTCAGCCAACCCATCGACAGCCGCCCTCAAGATCCAGCCTCAGGGAACGCCTAGAAGCAAGGAACCCCTGTACTACTGAGTGTGCAAGCTTGACCTGTGGCCAGAGCTGGCACAATTTGCCATGGAACTCTTGGCTTGCCCCTTGTCGAGTGTCCTGTCCGAAAAGACATTCACCGCAGCAGGGGGGATCGTGACCGATAAGCGCACTCACAACAGTGTGGACTACCTCACATTTCTAAAAATGAATGAGGCATGGATCTCGGAGGAATTCAACACCTGTGACGTCCACGTGTAATTAAAGTTCCTCATTCCAGCCAACACATATTCTCCAGAACCTAGATCAAAGAATCGTCCTTGTCTTATGTATATACAGCATCATAAAAGGCCTTTTCTATCAGGTGAATGCTTCATTTTTGGGCCCTCTACTCCACTTGCCTACAGTAAAATTGTTATTCAGTGACTGCCTAATGCACCTCTAGCCACATAATCAATTTTTCTTTTCTGTCAGGTGAATTCTTAATTTTTGGGGCCTGCACTGGCCTACAGTAAAATAGTTATCCACTGACCGTCTAATATATCTCGAGCCACATAATCACTTGTTCTTTTCTGTCCAGTAAATGCATAATTTTTGGGGCCTGTACTCCACTGGTCTTCAGTAAAATTGTTATCCATTGACCATCTAATATACCTCCAGCCACATAATCACTTGTTCTTTTCTGTCAAGTGGATGCCTTATTTTGGGGGACCGTACTCCTGTGGCCTAAAATAAAAATTTTCTAGGCTCCAGCAGGGCACATTTGGTTTTTTCCATCACTAGTGGTGGCTGTGACTTTGTGGTGGCTATCAGAAAATGGAGTGAATCTATATCAGGAACAGGAGATTCAGTTTAACACTGATTCCCCTGGACCCCATAACAGTTGTGTAGTCTGCCTCCATGCCAAGTTTACCACAAAAGATGAAAAATTTATGAGACTAGACATTGCATCTCATAATAAACACATTAGAAAATAAGTACATGCCCTGTAGTCTTTATATAGACCTGGATGTTGCTACTATGGGCATAACTGCTGTGTTCTGTTTGCATTTATCTTCATAAATATCCGCTTTCTGTTTCCGATCATAAAAAAGAGAACAAATACAGTTCTCTTAAGAGTATCTTGCATGGTACGTTCCATTCCAAATATAGTAAAATATGTTATCTGTCTGTTCAGCCCGTCCAAGATTTATATGTCTCCAGTATTATAAACATGTTAGATTTCTTTTATAAAGTTGTTCAATCTCCTGCTCTAGACTCTACCTTTGAACTGTCATGTACTATTTGAATTAATGAAGCATTTCAGGTCTAAGGTCCCTTGCAAGACCTATTCAGATTATGAACTATTAATCCCACAGTGATCTGTGCAGCATTATAAAAATGACACCACTAGTTTCTGTATATTTTATTGGAGCTTGGTATTTTGTAGACATCATGAGTTTTTCCTTTGGGAAATATGCTATAGCAAAAGTATTTTACTGTGCACTCCAGTAGAAAGCTCATATTTATGGAGAATAGAATTGGAAATATTTGCCTGCTAGACAATAGAATTCAGTGGTAACTTTTTTTCAAAAATACATTTTACATTTGAAAAGTAATGCAGTCCTATTAGATTGTCAATACAGCTATTGACCTTCCTTAAATATGCATTCTATAGCTTTCAATCTGTGCAATAGAACCATGATACATCTGTTTCAAATCAGCATTGAACATAATACTATTTATCTATTGTGTAGTATACAATCAATTTGTGCACCGCTGAATATTGCAAAGAAAATAGGAATATTCTATACAGAAGGAAGATCAATGTGAGCCGAGGAAATTATCTGAACCCTAGCTTCATGTAGCAACATGTAATAAATTATGTCTTTAGATTCTATTTTTAAATCCTGTTTATGATCACAGAATGTATCCATTAAAGAAATATAACTGTCTGGACATTGGGGCACACATAAAACTGAAATTTAAAACAGCATACACTATAAATACTTACAGTAGGGATGTGAATACATATTTAGACAAACAATTGTATATTGTAATTAAGTTCACTTACTATTAGAGTTGAGCGAACACCTGGATGTTCGGGTTCGAGAAGTTCGGCCGAACATCCCGGAAATGTTCGGGTTCGGGATCCGAACCCGATCCGAACTTCGTCCCGAACCCGAACCCCATTGAAGTCAATGGGGACCCGAACTTTTCGGCACTAAAAAGGCTGTAAAACAGCCCAGGAAAGAGCTAGAGGGCTGCAAAAGGCAGCAACATGTAGGTAAATCCCCTGCAAACAAATGTGGATAGGGAAATGAATTAAAATAAAAATTAAATAAATAAAAATTAACCAAAATCAATTGGAGAGAGGTTCCATAGCAGAGAATCTGGCTTCCCGTCACCCACCACTGGAACAGTCCATTCTCAGATATTTAGGCCCCGGCACCCAGGCAGAGGAGAGAGGTCCCGTAACAGAGAATCTGTCTTCATGTCAGCAGAGAATTAGTCTGCATGTCATAGCAGAGAATGAGGCTTCACGTCAGCCACCACTGCAACAGTCCATTGGCATATATTTAGGCCCAGCACCCAGGCAGAGGAGGGAGGTCCCGTAACAGAGAATCTGTCTTCATGTCAGCAGAGAATTAGTCTGCATGTCATAGCAGAGAATGAGGCTTCACGTCAGCCACCACTGCAACAGTCCATTGGCATATATTTAGGCCCAGCACACACACAGGCAGAGGAGAGAGGTCCCGTAACAGAGAATCTGGCTTCATGTCAGCAGAGAATCAGTCTGCATGTCATAGCAGAGAATGAGGCTTCACGTCAGCCACCACTGCAACAGTCCATTGGCATATATTTAGGCCCAGCACACACACAGGCAGAGGAGAGAGGTCCCGTAACAGAGAATCTGGCTTCATGTCAGCAGAGAATCAGTCTGCATGTCATAGCAGAGAATGAGGCTTCACGTCAGCCACCACTGCAACAGTCCATTGGCATATATTTAGGCCCAGCACCCAGGCAGAGGAGGGAGGTCCCGTAACAGACAATCTGGCTTCATGTCAGCAGAGAATTAGTCTGCATGTCATAGCAGAGAATGAGGCTTCACGTCAGCCACCACTGCAACAGTCCATTGGCATATATTTAGGCCCAGCACACACACAGGCAGAGGAGAGAGGTCCCGTAACAGAGAATCTGGCTTCATGTCAGCAGAGAATCAGTCTGCATGTCATAGCAGAGAATGAGGCTTCACGTCAGCCACCACTGCAACAGTCCATTGGCATATATTTAGGCCCAGCACACACACAGGCAGAGGAGAGAGGTCCCGTAACAGAGAATCTGGCTTCATGTCAGCAGAGAATCAGTCTGCATGTCATAGCAGAGAATGAGGCTTCACGTCAGCCACCACTGCAACAGTCCATTGGCATATATTTAGGCCCAGCACCCAGGCAGAGGAGGGAGGTCCCGTAACAGAGAATCTGTCTTCATGTCAGCAGAGAATTAGTCTGCATGTCATAGCAGAGAATGAGGCTTCACGTCAGCCACCACTGCAACAGTCCATTGGCATATATTTAGGCCCAGCACCCAGGCAGAGGAGGGAGGTCCCGTAACAGAGAATCTGTCTTCATGTCAGCAGAGAATTAGTCTGCATGTCATAGCAGAGAATGAGGCTTCACGTCAGCCACCACTGGAACAGTCCATTCTCAGATATTTAGGCCCCGGCACCCAGGCAGAGGAGAGAGGTCCCGTAACAGAGAATCTGTCTTCATGTCAGCAGAGAATTAGTCTGCATGTCATAGCAGAGAATGAGGCTTCACGTCAGCCACCACTGCAACAGTCCATTGGCATATATTTAGGCCCAGCACCCAGGCAGAGGAGAGAGGTCCCGTAACAGACAATCTGGCTTCATGTCAGCAGAGAATCAGTCTTCATATCATAGCAGAGAATCAGGCTTCACGTCACCCACCACTGTAAGAGTCAATTTTCATAAATTTAGGCCCAGAACCCAGGCAGAGGAGAAAGGTCCCGTAACAGACAATCTGGCTTCATGTCAGCAGAGAATCAGTCTTCATATCATAGCAGAGAATCAGGCTTCACGTCACCCACCACTGTAAGAGTCAATTTTCATAAATTTAGGCCCAGAACCCAGGCAGAGGAGAAAGGTCCCGTAACAGACAATCTGGCTTCATGTCAGCAGAGAATCAGTCTTCATATCATAGCAGAGAATCAGGCTTCACGTCACCCACCACTGTAAGAGTCAATTTTCATAAATTTAGGCCCAGAACCCAGGCAGAGGAGAAAGGTCCCGTAACAGACAATCTGGCTTCATGTCAGCAGAGAATCAGTCTTCATATCATAGCAGAGAATCAGGCTTCACGTCACCCACCACTGTAAGAGTCAATTTTCATAAATTTAGGCCCAGAACCCAGGCAGAGGAGAAAGGTCCCGTAACAGACAATCTGGCTTCATGTCAGCAGAGAATCAGTCTTCATATCATAGCAGAGAATCAGGCTTCACGTCACCCACCACTGTAAGAGTCAATTTTCATAAATTTAGGCCCAGAACCCAGGCAGAGGAGAAAGGTCCCGTAACAGACAATCTGGCTTCATGTCAGCAGAGAATCAGTCTTCATATCATAGCAGAGAATCAGGCTTCACGTCACCCACCACTGTAAGAGTCAATTTTCATAAATTTAGGCCCAGAACCCAGGCAGAGGAGAAAGGTCCCGTAACAGACAATCTGGCTTCATGTCAGCAGAGAATCAGTCTTCATATCATAGCAGAGAATCAGGCTTCACGTCACCCACCACTGTAAGAGTCAATTTTCATAAATTTAGGCCCAGAACCCAGGTAGAGGAGAAAGGTCCCGTAACAGACAATCTGGCTTCATGACAGCAGAGAATCAGTCTGCATGTCATAGCAGAGAATCAGGCTTCACGTCAGCCACCACTGCAACAGTCCATTGTCATAAATTTAGGCCCAGCACCCAGGCAGAGGAGAGAGGTCCCGTAACAGACAATCTGGCTTCATGTCAGCAGAGAATTAGTCTGCATGTCATAGCAGAGAATCAGGCTTCATGTCAGCCACCACTGCAACAGTCCATTGGCATATATTTAGGCCTAGCACACAGGCAGAGGAGAGGTTCATTCAACTTTGGGTAGCATCGCAATATAATGGTAAAATGAAAATAAAAATAGGATTGAATGAGGAAGTGCCCTGGAGTCCAATAATATATGGTTATGGGGAGGTAGTTAATGTCTAATCTGGACAAGGGACGGACAGGTCCTGTGGGATCCATGCCTGGTTCATTTTTATGAACGTCAGCTTGTCCACATTGGCTGTAGACAGGCGGCTGCGTTTGTCTGTAATGACGCCCCCTGCCGTGCTGAATACACGTTCAGACAAAACGCTGGCTGCCGGGCAGGCCAGCACCTCCAAGGCATAAAAGGCTAGCTCTGGCCACGTGGACAATTTAGAGACCCAGAAGTTGAATGGGGCCGAACCATCAGTCAGTACGTGGAGGGGTGTGCACACGTACTGTTCCACCATGTTAGTAAAATGTTGCCT
Source organism: Bufo gargarizans (assembly GCF_014858855.1). Taxonomy (NCBI): domain Eukaryota; kingdom Metazoa; phylum Chordata; class Amphibia; order Anura; family Bufonidae; genus Bufo; species Bufo gargarizans. The sequence continues at coordinate 641,590,841 of NC_058080.1, read as the reverse complement.
CCTGCTAACACGTTGCGTATCAGGTGGTGGTGCAGTTAGCTGTGGCGTGTTGACAAAAGTTTTCCACATCTCTGCCATGCTAACCCTGCCCTCAGAGGAGCTGGCCGTGACACAGCTGCCTTGGCGACCTCTTGCTCCTCCTCTGCCTTGGCCTTGGGCTTCCACTTGTTCCCCTGTGACATTTGGGAATGCTCTCAGTAGCGCGTCTACCAACGTGCGCTTGTACTCGCGCATCTTCCTATCACGCTCCAGTGCAGGAAGTAAGGTGGGCACATTGTCTTTGTAGCGTGGATCCAGCAGGGTGGCAACCCAGTAGTCCGCACAGGTTAAAATGTGGGCAACTCTGCTGTCGTTGCGCAGGCACTGCAGCATGTAGTCGCTCATGTGTGCCAGGCTGCCCAGGGGTAAGGACAAGCTGTCCTCTGTGGGAGGCGTATCGTCATCGTCCTGCCTTTCCCCCCAGCCACGCACCAGTGATGGACCCGAGCTGCGTTGGGTGCCACCCCGCTGTGACCATGCTTCATCCTCCTCCTCCTCCACCTCCTCCTCATCCTCGTCCTCCTCGTCCTCCAGTAGTGGGCCCTGGCTGGCCACATTTGTACCTGGCCTCTGCTGTTGCAAAAAACCTCCCTCTGAGTCACTTCGAAGAGACTGGCCTGAAAGTGCTAAAAATGACCCCTCTTCCTCATCCTCCTCCTCCTCCTCCTGGGCCACCTCCTGTTCCATCATCGCCCTAAGTGTTTTCTCAAGGAGACATAGAAGTGGTATTGTAACGCTGATAACGGTGTCATCGCCACTGGCCATGTTGGTGGAGTACTCGAAACAGCGCAACAGGGCACACAGGTCTCGCATGGAGGCCCAGTCATTGGTGGTGAAGTGGTGCTGTTCTGTAGTGCGACTGACCCGTGCGTGCTGCAGCTGAAACTCCACTATGGCCTGCTGCTGCTCGCACAGTCTGTCCAGCATGTGCAAGGTGGAGTTCCACCTGGTGGGCACGTCGCATATGAGGCGGTGAGCGGGAAGGCCGAAGTTACGCTGTAGCGCAGACAGGCGAGCAGCAGCAGGATGTGAACGCCGGAAGCGCGAACAGACGGCCCGCACTTTATGCAGCAGCTCTGACATGTCGGGGTAGTTGTGAATGAACTTCTGCACCACCAAATTCAGCACATGCGCCAAGCAAGGGATGTGCGTCAAATTGGCTAGTCCCAGAGCTGCAACGAGATTTCGCCCATTATCACACACCACCAGGCCGGGCTTGAGGCTCACCGGCAGCAACCACTCGTCGGTCTGTTGTTCTATACCCCGCCACAACTCCTGTGCGGTGTGGGGCCTGTCCCCCAAACATATGAGTTTCAGAATGGCCTGCTGACGTTTACCCCGGGCTGTGCTGAAGTTGGTGGTGAAGGTGTGTGGCTGACTGGATGAGCAGGTGGAAGAAGAGGAGGAGGAAGCCGAGAAGGAGGAGGTGGCAACAGGAGGCAAAGAATGTTGCCCTGCGATCCTTGGCGGCGGAAGGACGTGCGCCAAACAGCTCTCCGCCTGGGGCCCAGCTGCCACTACATTTACCCAGTGTGCAGTTAGGGAGATATAGCGTCCCTGGCCGTGCTTACTGGTCCACGTATCTGTGGTTAGGTGGACCTTGCTACAGATGGCGTTGCGCAGTGCACACTTGATTTTATCGGATACTTGGTTGTGCAGGGAAGGCACGGCTCTCTTGGAGAAGTAGTGCCGGCTGGGAACAACATACTGTGGGACAGCAAGCGACATGAGCTGTTTGAAGCTGTCTGTGTCCACCAGCCTAAATGACAGCATTTCATAGGCCAGTAGTTTAGAAATGCTGGCATTCAGGGCCAGGGATCGAGGGTGGCTAGGTGGGAATTTACGCTTTCTATCAAATGTTTGTGAGATGGAGAGCTGAACGCTGGCGTGTGACATGGTTGAGACGCTTGGTGACGGAGGTGGTGGTGGTGGTGTTGGTGGTACATCCCCTGTTTGCTGGGCGGCAGGTGCCAACGTTCCTCCAGAGGCGGAGGAAGAGGCCGAGGCGGCAGCAGCAGAATAGGCCGAGGCGGCAGCAGCAGAAGAGGTAGCAGGGGGAGCCTGAGTGACTTCCTTGGTTTTAAGGTGTTTACTCCACTGCAGTTCATGCTTTGCATGCAGGTGCCTGGTCATGCAGGTTGTGCTCAGGTTCAGAACGTTAATGCCTCGCTTCAGGCTCTGATGGCACAGCGTGCAAACCACTCGGGTCTTGTCGTCAGCACATTGTTTGAAGAAGTGCCATGCCAGGGAACTCCTTGAAGCTGCCTTTGGGGTGCTCGGTCCCAGATGGCGGCGGTCAGTAGCAGGCGGAGTCTCTTGGCGGCGGGTGTTCTGCTTTTGCCCACTGCTCCCTCTTTTGCTACGCTGTTGGCTCGGTCTCACCACTGCCTCTTCCTCCGAACTGTGAAAGTCAGTGGCACGACCTTCATTCCATGTGGGGTCTAGGACCTCATCGTCCCCTGCATCGTCTTCCACCCAGTCTTGATCCCTGACCTCCTGTTCAGTCTGCACACTGCAGAAAGACGCAGCAGTTGGCACCTGTGTTTCGTCATCATCAGAGACATGCTGAGGTGGTATTCCCATGTCCTCATCATCAGGAAACATAAGTGGTTGTGCGTCAGTGCATTCTATGTCTTTCACCGCTGGGGAAGGGCTAGGTGGATGCCCTTGGGAAACCCTGCCAGCGGAGTCTTCAAACAGCATAAGAGACTGCTGCATAACTTGAGGCTGAGACAGTTTCCCTGGTATGCATGGGGGTGATGTGACAGACTGATGGGGTTGGTTTTCAGGCGCCATCTGTGCGCTTTCTGCAGAAGACTGGGTGGGAGATAATGTGAACGTGCTGGATCCACTGTCGGCCACCCAATTGACTAATGCCTGTACCTGCTCAGGCCTTACCATCCTTAGAACGGCATTGGGCCCCACCATATATCGCTGTAAATTCTGGCGGCTACTGGGACCTGAAGTAGTTGGTACACTAGGACGTGTGGATGTGGCAGAACGGCCACGTCCTCTCCCAGCACCAGAGGGTCCACTAACACCACCACGACCATGTCCACGTCCGCGTCCCTTACTAGATGTTTTTCTCATTGTTATGGTTCACCACAACAACAAATATATTATTTGGCCCAATGTATTGTATTCAAATTCAGCGGGATATAAATTTGAGGCCTAGTATTTAGGCGCTGGGTGACCGGTATGGATTTAGTGACAGAATTAGACTTGGAAATGCACAGAAGCGTGTGTGTGTGAAGTTATTCTGAATGACCCAATGTGCACCTTCAATATTATATACCCTTTTAGGGATAGATTTCAAATAGCTCTGATATAGCAGAAACCACTAAATTATGAAATTGCTAAATTGGGAATTGTACTTCAACCCAGAACAAAAAATGTGCTTTGACGGACACTAAATATCTTGCCCAGCAACAACAGTACAGCGGTGGGTAACGAGAGATTTAGAGGGAATTAAATTTGAGGCCTAGTATTTAGGCGCTGGGTCACCGGTATGGATTTAGTGACAGAATTAGACTTGGAAATGCACAGAAGCGTGTGTGTGAAGTTATTCTGAATGACCCAATGTGCACCTTCAATATTATATACCCTTTTTGGGATAGATTTCAAATAGCTCTGATATAGCAGGAACCACTAAATTATGAAATTGCTAAATTGGGAATTGTACTTCAACCCAGAACAAAAAATGTGCTTTGACGGACACTAAATATCTTGCCCAGCAACAACAGTACAACGGTGGGTAACGAGAGATTTAGAGGGAATTAAATTTGAGGCCTAGTATTTAGGCGCTGGGTCACCGGTATGGATTTAGTGACAGAATTAGACTTGGAAATACACAGTAGCGGGTGTGTGTGAAGTTATTCTGAATGACCCTATGTGCACCTTCAATATTATATACCCTTTTAGGGATAGATTTCAAATAGCTCTGATATAGCAGAAACCACTAAATTATGAAATTGCTAAATTGGGAATTGTACTTCAACCCAGAACAAAAAATGTGCTTTGACGGACACTAAATATCTTGCCCAGCAACAACAGTACAGCGGTGGGTAACGAGAGATTTAGAGGGAATTAAATTTGAGGCCTAGTATTTAGGCGCTGGGTCACCGGTATGGATTTAGTGACAGAATTAGACTTGGAAATGCACAGAAGCGTGTGTGTGAAGTTATTCTGAATGACCCAATGTGCACCTTCAATATTATATACCCTTTTTGGGATAGATTTCAAATAGCTCTGATATAGCAGGAACCACTAAATTATGAAATTGCTAAATTGGGAATTGTACTTCAACCCAGAACAAAAAATGTGCTTTGACGGGCACTAAATAACTTTCCCAGCTACAACAGGACAACGGTAACGAGAGATTTAGAGGGATTTAAATTTGAGGCCTAGTATTTAGGCGCTGGGTGACAGGTATGGGTTTAGTGACAGAATTAGACTTGGAAATACACAGTAGCGGGTGTGTGTGAAGTTATTCTGAATGACCCTATGTGCACCTTCAATATTATATACCCTTTTAGGGATAGATTTCAAATAGCTCTGATATAGCAGAAACCACTAAATTATGAAATTGCTAAATTGGGAATTGTACTTCAACCCAGAACAAAAAATGTGCTTTGACGGACACTAAATATCTTGCCCAGCAACAACAGTACACCGGTGGGTAACGAGAGATTTAGAGGGAATTAAATTTGAGGCCTAGTATTTAGGCGCTGGGTCACCGGTATGGATTTAGTGACAGAATTAGACTTGGAAATGCACAGAAGCGTGTGTGTGAAGTTATTCTGAATGACCCAATGTGCACCTTCAATATTATATACCCTTTTTGGGATAGATTTCAAATAGCTCTGATATAGCAGGAACCACTAAATTATGAAATTGCTAAATTGGGAATTGTACTTCAACCCAGAACAAAAAATGTGCTTTGACGGGCACTAAATAACTTTCCCAGCTACAACAGGACAACGGTAACGAGAGATTTAGAGGGATTTAAATTTGAGGCCTAGTATTTAGGCGCTGGGTGACAGGTATGGGTTTAGTGACAGAATTAGACTTGGAAATACACAGTAGCGGGTGTGTGTGAAGTTATTCTGAATGACCCTATGTGCACCTTCAATATTATATACCCTTTTAGGGATAGATTTCAAATAGCTCTGATATAGCAGAAACCACTAAATTATGAAATTGCTAAATTGGGAATTGTACTTCAACCCAGAACAAAAAATGTGCTTTGACGGACACTAAATATCTTGCCCAGCAACAACAGTACAGCGGTGGGTAACGAGAGATTTAGAGGGAATTAAATTTGAGGCCTAGTATTTAGGCGCTGGGTCACCGGTATGGATTTAGTGACAGAATTAGACTTGGAAATGCACAGAAGCGTGTGTGTGAAGTTATTCTGAATGACCCAATGTGCACCTTCAATATTATATACCCTTTTTGGGATAGATTTCAAATAGCTCTGATATAGCAGGAACCACTAAATTATGAAATTGCTAAATTGGGAATTGTACTTCAACCCAGAACAAAAAATGTGCTTTGACGGGCACTAAATAACTTTCCCAGCTACAACAGGACAACGGTAACGAGAGATTTAGAGGGATTTAAATTTGAGGCCTAGTATTTAGGCGCTGGGTGACAGGTATGGGTTTAGTGACAGAATTAGACTTGGAAATACACAGTAGCGGGTGTGTGTGAAGTTATTCTGAATGACCCTATGTGCACCTTCAATATTATATACCCTTTTAGGGATAGATTTCAAATAGCTCTGATATAGCAGAAACCACTAAATTATGAAATTGCTAAATTGGGAATTGTACTTCAACCCAGAACAAAAAATGTGCTTTGACGGACACTAAATATCTTGCCCAGCAACAACAGTACACCGGTGGGTAACGAGAGATTTAGAGGGAATTAAATTTGAGGCCTAGTATTTAGGCGCTGGGTCACCGGTATGGATTTAGTGACAGAATTAGACTTGGAAATACACAGTAGCGGGTGTGTGTGAAGTTATTCTGAATGACCCTATGTGCACCTTCAATATTATATACCCTTTTTGGGATAGATTTCAAATAGCTCTGATATAGCAGGAACCACTAAATTATGAAATTGCTAAATTGGGAATTGTACTTCAACCCAGAACAAAAAATGTGCTTTGACGGGCACTAAATAACTTTCCCAGCTACAACAGGACAACGGTAACGAGAGATTTAGAGGGATTTAAATTTGAGGCCTAGTATTTAGGCGCTGGGTGACAGGTATGGGTTTAGTGACAGAATTAGACTTGGAAATACACAGTAGCGGGTGTGTGTGAAGTTATTCTGAATGACCCTATGTGCACCTTCAATATTATATACCCTTTTAGGGATAGATTTCAAATAGCTCTGATATAGCAGAAACCACTAAATTATGAAATTGCTAAATTGGGAATTGTACTTCAACCCAGAACAAAAAATGTGCTTTGACGGACACTAAATATCTTGCCCAGCAACAACAGTACACCGGTGGGTAACGAGAGATTTAGAGGGAATTAAATTTGAGGCCTAGTATTTAGGCGCTGGGTCACCGGTATGGATTTAGTGACAGAATTAGACTTGGAAATACACAGTAGCGGGTGTGTGTGAAGTTATTCTGAATGACCCTATGTGCACCTTCAATATTATATACCCTTTTTGGGATAGATTTCAAATAGCTCTGATATAGCAGGAACCACTAAATTATGAAATTGCTAAATTGGGAATTGTACTTCAACCCAGAACAAAAAATGTGCTTTGACGGGCACTAAATAACTTTCCCAGCTACAACAGGACAACGGTAACGAGAGATTTAGAGGGATTTAAATTTGAGGCCTAGTATTTAGGCGCTGGGTGACAGGTATGGGTTTAGTGACAGAATTAGACTTGGAAATACACAGTAGCGGGTGTGTGTGAAGTTATTCTGAATGACCCTATGTGCACCTTCAATATTATATACCCTTTTTGGGATAGATTTCAAATAGCTCTGATATAGCAGAAACCACTAAATTATGAAATTGCTAAATTGGGAATTGTACTTCAACCCAGAACAAAAAATGTGCTTTGACGGACACTAAATATCTTGCCCAGCAACAACAGTACAGCGGTGGGTAACGAGAGATTTAGAGGGAATTAAATTTGAGGCCTAGTATTTAGGCGCTGGGTCACCGGTATGGATTTAGTGACAGAATTAGACTTGGAAATACACAGTAGCGGGTGTGTGTGAAGTTACTCTGAATGACCCTATGTGCACCTTCAATATTATATACCCTTTTTGGGATAGATTTCAAAGAGCTCTGATATAGCAGGAACCACTAAATTATGAAATTGCTAAATTGGGAATTGTATTTCAACCCAGAACAAGAAATGTGCTTGAACGGACACTAAATAACTCGCCCAGCTACAGCACTAGGGACAGATTTAGCTGGATATAAATTTGAGGCCTAGTATTTAGGCGCTGGGTGACAGGTATGGGTTTAGTGACAGAATTAGACTTGGAAATACACAGTAGCGGGTGTGTGTGAAGTTATTCTGAATGACCCTATGTGCACCTTCAATATTATATACCCTTTTAGGGATAGATTTCAAATAGCTCTGATATAGCAGAAACCACTAAATTATGAAATTGCTAAATTGGGAATTGTACTTCAACCCAGAACAAAAAATGTGCTTTGACGGACACTAAATATCTTGCCCAGCAACAACAGTACAGCGGTGGGTAACGAGAGATTTAGAGGGAATTAAATTTGAGGCCTAGTATTTAGGCGCTGGGTCACCGGTATGGATTTAGTGACAGAATTAGACTTGGAAATACACAGTAGCGGGTGTGTGTGAAGTTATTCTGAATGACCCTATGTGCACCTTCAATATTATATACCCTTTTTGGGATAGATTTCAAATAGCTCTGATATAGCAGGAACCACTAAATTATGAAATTGCTAAATTGGGAATTGTACTTCAACCCAGAACAAAAAATGTGCTTTGACGGGCACTAAATAACTTTCCCAGCTACAACAGGACAACGGTAACGAGAGATTTAGAGGGATTTAAATTTGAGGCCTAGTATTTAGGCGCTGGGTGACAGGTATGGGTTTAGTGACAGAATTAGACTTGGAAATACACAGTAGCGGGTGTGTGTGAAGTTATTCTGAATGACCCTATGTGCACCTTCAATATTATATACCCTTTTTGGGATAGATTTCAAATAGCTCTGATATAGCAGGAACCACTAAATTATGAAATTGCTAAATTGGGAATTGTACTTCAACCCAGAACAAAAAATGTGCTTTGACGGGCACTAAATAACTTTCCCAGCTACAACAGGACAACGGTAACGAGAGATTTAGAGGGATTTAAATTTGAGGCCTAGTATTTAGGCGCTGGGTGACAGGTATGGGTTTAGTGACAGAATTAGACTTGGAAATACACAGTAGCGGGTGTGTGTGAAGTTATTCTGAATGACCCTATGTGCACCTTCAATATTATATACCCTTTTTGGGATAGATTTCAAATAGCTCTGATATAGCAGAAACCACTAAATTATGAAATTGCTAAATTGGGAATTGTACTTCAACCCAGAACAAAAAATGTGCTTTGACGGACACTAAATATCTTGCCCAGCAACAACAGTACAGCGGTGGGTAACGAGAGATTTAGAGGGAATTAAATTTGAGGCCTAGTATTTAGGCGCTGGGTCACCGGTATGGATTTAGTGACAGAATTAGACTTGGAAATACACAGTAGCGGGTGTGTGTGAAGTTACTCTGAATGACCCTATGTGCACCTTCAATATTATATACCCTTTTTGGGATAGATTTCAAAGAGCTCTGATATAGCAGGAACCACTAAATTATGAAATTGCTAAATTGGGAATTGTATTTCAACCCAGAACAAGAAATGTGCTTGAACGGACACTAAATAACTCGCCCAGCTACAGCACTAGGGACAGATTTAGCTGGATATAAATTTGAGGCCTAGTATTTAGGCGCTGGGTGACCGGTATGGATTTAGTGACAGAATTAGACTGGGATATGGCCAAAAAATGAACAGACTATTGCTGGTTAAATGCACTTGGTGTGACAGCTTCACCCTGATGTAGGCTTTAGCCAAAAAACAACCACACCATTGAGGGTTAAATGCACTTGGTGACAGGCGCAGCTTGCCCCTGATTTTGTATATGGCCAAAAAATGAACAGACTATTGCTGGTTAAATGCACTTGGTGTGACAGCTTCACCCTGATGTAGGCTTTAGCCAAAAAACAACCACACCATTGAGGGTTAAATGCACTTGGTGACAGGCGCAGCTTGCCCCTGATTTTGTATATGGCCAAAAAATGAACAGACTATTGCTGGTTAAATGCACTTGGTGTGACAGCTTCACCCTGATGTAGGCTTTAGCCAAAAAACAACCACACCATTGAGGGTTAAATGCACTTGGTGACAGGCGCAGCTTGCCCCTGATTTTGTATATGGCCAAAAAATGAACAGACTATTGCTGGTTAAATGCACTTGGTGTCACAGCTTCACCCTGATGTAGGCTTTAGCCAAAAAACAACCACACCATTGAGGGTTAAATGCACTTGGTCGCAGCTTGTGCTGGCGCACCACAAGACACAAAATGGCCGCCGATCACCCCAGAAAAATGAGACTGACAAACGGTCTGTGCAGCCTAAAAACAGTGAGCAATTGAGGATCAGCAGCTCAATGATCCACAGCTGCAGATCGATCAGTTAATCAAGTCCTTTGGAGGAGTTAATCTGCCTAATCTCGCCCTACTGTCGCAGCCGCAACCTCTCCCTACGCTAATCAGAGCAGAGTGACGGGCGGCGCTATGTGACTCCAGCTTAAATAGAGGCTGGGTCACATGGTGCTCTGGCCAATCACAGCCATGCCAATAGTAGGCATGGCTGTGATGGCCTCTTGGGGCAAGTAGTATGACGCTTGTTGATTGGCTGCTTTGCAGCCTTTCAAAAAGCGCCAAGAAAGCGTCACAAAAGCGCGAAGAAAGCGACGAACACCGAACCCGAACCCGGACTTTTACGAAAATGTCCGGGTTCGGGTCCGTGTCACGGACACCCCAAAATTCGGTACGAACCCGAACTATACAGTTCGAGTTCGCTCATCCCTACTTACTATTTTTAATGATATGTTATCTATTATTTAGTTGGGAGCAGTGGCATAGTGTGGGGGGTTCCAGGGGGGCACTGCCTCGTGCGTAAAATTGCAGGGGGCTCCAGCAGGGCCGCACCGCCAATTAGGCAAGGATTGCCTCAGGCGTCATGGCCTTGGTGACAAGTGGGGGGCGGCAGCAGGGCACAGGGAGATAAGTGCTTTCATAGTCATGTATATCGCCGTCCTCAGGACAGTGATACAGTTGGATGCTGCGGGGCAGGGGAGAAGTGTCTTCCTTTCCCGTTCCTTTGATAGGCTGCAGGCAGTAGGCCTGCAGCTTATCAGAGGCCGATTCAGGCGGAGCGATGACATCATCGTGCCACCTGAGTTGTGCAGCTCTGGACACAGATGTAGGTAAGTATATGTGTTTATTTTTTTTTTTATATGGTACAGTACAGGAGGGGAGTGTTGTGACGGCACTTGTTACTGCCACATGATTGAGGGGGGCACTGGCTACTGGCACAAGATTAGGGGGCATCTATGGGGGCACTTCTTACTGACACATGATTGGGGGGCATTCGTGGGGGCACTTCTTACTGGCACATTATTTGGGGGCACTTGCTACTGGCACAAGATTAGGGGGCATCTATGGGGCACTTCTTACTGACAGATGATAGGGGGGCATTTGTGGGGGGCACTTCTTACTGGCACATTATTGGGGGGCATCTATAGGGAACTTCTTACTGGCACATTGTTGGGTGTCACTATGGGGGCATCTACTGAAGCCACAAAGAAGAGGTATTTTATATGGAGGGCTCTGAATAGGGGAATTTTATACTGGGACACATTATGGTGGTGTTGTGGAAATTTTATTAGGATGTGTATTTAATATATTGTGTATTGTCATCATGTCTCTCAGTGTCAGGGTAAACCATTGGAGTGGATATCTTCCCGAGTATGTCCCGTCACAGCTGCTGGGTGCAGAGGTCTCCATCGGCGAATGGTCCATGTGCTAAGCGGTGGGCTGTGGGCCGGGGGAGACTGATGTGTTCAGCAGAGCAGTGTTTTGTTGGCTCATGTATGGACGCCGGCTAGGGCCCCCGCGCAAGACGCAGATTTATTGGCTTGGCGTGGATGCATTTGTTAAGAGAACAATATAACGAAAGGAACGTGTGTTTGTTGTCTCTAGTGCGCCTGATAGGCCGCTGGAGATAATGACGCTGTACTGTAAGCAAACATGCATGTGGATCATAGTAACTTTATCTGGCATTGATCACTGAGCAAGGCTGGATAAAGTTTGCTCCAGTGGAAATGGGAGATTATTGTATACATGTGTTTGTTAGCTGGCTAAGTTATTCTAAATGATGGTGTCTTGTCTTCTATGTCATCACTTCCTGTATGTCATCACTTCCTGCATCCTTGTCTTGGGCCAGCCCCTTTTACACCTTTTGTTAGTAAATAAAAGTGAACACACTGAGCAAGGCGGGAGGAGTGTTCAGCAAGAATTCAATCAAGATGGTAGCACCTGGGTCTTTCTCTAACTGCGGCAGATGGAGGATGGATTTACCTTTTTCCTTACACAGACTTTGATGCAAGCTAATTACAACTATTCATTTTTCTACAACAGATGGCGAGCCAGGTAGGAGGATTCAACAGATTTTTTTCTCTGCACAGCAGGTAAAAGGGAGAGAAACTATAGTTTTGTCTGCTGCGTAAGAGAAAATTTCTGCTTGTTAAAAGAACATTTTTCTCTCTATTTGTGTAAGGATAAGGTAACAGTTTTTCCGTTGTATAGTTTTTGGTGGATCTGTGTTGATTGTATGGAGGTTGTATGCTGAGTAGCACAGGGTATTGTGTTTTTTTGTAACTTCCTAACTTTTATGTTACTGTGATTTTGTAAGAGACAATTTTATAGAGGCAGCAATTTGTGTTAGTGTTTGTACATTAGAGACAGCGTTTAGAGAGTGTTTTTATATTGTTAGCCTGTAAATCACCCACAGAGTGGAGTTTTTGCTCTGGTTTCAGGGGGTAGAGAACATAGGGAAATATAAAAACAGTTTTTTATTGCTGGATATTGTAGACACTATCTTGATTTCCTTTGTGTGAAGGGTCGTGTGCTTGTCGGCCATCTTTATGACCATGTGCTTTTCGGCCATCTTAGTTAGTTTGCTATGGAGTCGATTTGATTGTTTTTGCCTGAAATGTTAGTTTTGTCGAATAGTTATCTTGTCTTTTTGTAACCTTTCTAGGTACAGTTTGATTTTGTTTTGATAAGTTTTGTGCTGGATATCGGTTTAGTGTTTGGTTATGGTATAGTGCAGTGGCCAGTCTGATACAGCAATCATTGTGTGAACATTAGTGGCAGTTTAGCGGTGAAATCATCCTATAGTTGATGATTATGCTTAATGTTTGTATATCTGTGGCTGTTACACTGAATTGTAGACTTGTTTGGCATAATTAATACGGCTACTACAGTGTAGAAAGGTTCTGTGCCAAAAGAATTGGGACAACTCCTAGAAATTGGTGCTAGTGTGTTGTATTTTTTTGTAGCAACCATTGTGGTATTTGTTTTTTGTGCAATGGAAAGTATTTTTAAAGAAGTAGCAAAGTTGAAGGACACAGCGCCTATTCTTCAGGCTATGCAGGGATCTACTGATCCATGGCTGCAGGCCCAGAATTGTGTAGCAAACCTGATCAGTACCAAAAAATGGCGCAAAAGGAAAGGCAAGTATGCTCTGATTTTTGCTGCTGGGTGGATAGCGGATAAATATCAGGAGTCTTGTAGGCTGAAGCTGAGTTTGGAAGGAGAAGTGGAAGATTTAAAAGTGGAAATTCTTAAATTGAGAACTCTTGTCCAGCAAGCAGCTGAAGCTAGCCCTAATTATGAATGTGCTGTGAGGTGTAATACTGAGCTGCGCAGGAGAATGAAAGTTTATCTGAAAGCCTGATGCATGCACAGGGTGCTGTAAGGGAATTGCCAGAGTCATTGAAACAATCGTTGGAGAGTAATGTGTCTGGGGTTAGAGGCAATGTATGGGCTGAAAGCATGGAGAAGTCTGAGGATTGTGGGTCGCATGGTGGAACCGACTCAGGAATGGAGATGGACAATGTGTCTGACCCTGGAGTTGGGCATATTAACACAAGGCCAGAAGATTCCTCAGATGAGTCCGTGGTAAGTGGACTCAATACAGATAGTAGTGTGGGATCTAGTCATGCTAGGATAGTTAATGTTGTGCGCCAAGTCAAATCGCCTTGTGCAGGGAGGCGAGCTATTCTTTGTTTCGCATGCAGGGAATACGGGCACATTGCACGATATTGCGACGTTGCTAATGGCAACAGACACCAGTTTGTTAAGTACCCCAGAACCACACCTAGAAGTGAAGTGCTTTATTCAGCAAGGTGGGGTAATGGTCCCAGACATGCTTCTTTGCAAAGGCAGAGAACCCAGGGACAGCCAAGGTCATTTATCAATGAAGCAGATTTTAAATCACAATATGAACTGTTAAAATGTGAAAATGTGAAGCTCAGAGAGGAAAGAGATCGGTTCCTGGAATTCAGTAGAGTTTCTAATTTTTGTGTGCCAAAGAAGGGTACATTAAGGGCTATGTAAACCATTTTAACTCTTAAGACCTAATTTGAATAGAATCCCTACCCCTAGGAAAAACTGGTTTTGGGACCTTGTGATGTTAAATCCTGCTTCTCTGGTAAAATGAATCTGAAGCTGGTTTGGGGCTGAGCAAATTAACATTTCAATGACTGGGTGGGTACAAATTCTCCTGTACGGTTTCAGGGGAACCCTCCAAGACATTGATTTGTTAATTCAGTCCTATACAATTGTATGTGTTCCTAAGGTTTTAGGTTTTGTATCTGAGTTTTGGGTTTTAAGTTAAAAATAACTTTTTACTGAATCTCAATGTATGTAACAAGACTGTCTGTAACTGAAGTTTTCTATATTGTTTTTTTCTCTCCTGTTTACAGGTCTTCTACTAATCCATTTTTGTTTTTAGGTTTTATTGTTGTAATCAAGTTTTTCCTTTTTCATATTTTGGCATCTCTTTCAGGTTTATTTTGAATTATTTGTGTCTATTTTTGTTTGGGTATTTCTTTGATTAATTTATATTTAAATTTTTCTGCAGTTCTATATTCAATCTTAGCATACTTTTTTCCTTCTATTTCTCTTTTCCAAGTGACGGTTCTACACTCCAGGACTCTTCTCTCTTTAACAACCAGAGGTTAACCCCGTATTTATTTTTACTTTATCAGCAGGAGATTGACTGGAGGAGCCACATTGAGCTGGAGAAAAGCGTGTCTCAATTATTGGCTGGTCGTTGCTGACCAAAGGCAGGCGTAGCTCAGCTGTGTGTATAGCCCTTTAGGAGGCATACTGGGAATCCAGCAAAAGGAGCTCTGCCTTAAATGCCCTGTGGGAGTGGAAATAGCATTGAGAGTAGCAATAGGCCGCCTTCAGTGAAGGAGATTTCTAGCTGTCCGAAATAGGCTGTGTAAAAGGCAGAGTCGGGCAGACGTACTGTAAGAATGAGCCTGGCGGTACCCTCCATGTATGGTCAAAAGCGTGTCCCTGGACGCAGGCAACACTGGTAAGGCTTGGTTAACCAAGGATGGGTTGTGGTAGATCCATTTTCGGGAGGGAAAACATAGTTCCCCTCGTGGGGTCAGACGGCGGCTCAGTACATGAGATCTAGTTATGGGGTGAAGGTCACAAAGCCCCTTAAAGAATGGAGTAGGTGGTCCAAGTGAACTAATTGGAGTATCCCTCTGGACGTTAGGTAGCGCAATTGTGGCTGCAAAAGTAAATCATGGTAATTAAGCAGGGCGTACAGAACCCAGTTTTAATCCGGAAGAACCGAGTGATGCACGCCTGGCCTGAGGGGGAAACAGGCCGGATCCACTAAACCCGGGACTACTGAAATAACCAGTACCCGAGGTAAACGAGTCCCTAACTGTCACTTCCACCTCCACTACTGACAGGGTCGCTTTTCTCTTTCTCTATCTCTCTCTCTCATCCCTCCCTCATCTCTCCATCTAAGCTTGAGACGATGCACCATGTTTAATCCAGCTTCTCTTCACCCTGGTCCGTACTATTTCCTATGCGGTTTAGCCACTTATAAGGTAATTCCCCCTAATGCCAGAGGTTCATGTGTCCTGGTGAAGCTTGTCCCTGTATCTTACGTTGCAGCTGATTGGGAGAAACTGATGGTGTGGAAGGAGGTAAGAAAGGCAGGGAGAGCTGGAAGGGATTTGTTTTGTGGCTGGACGGGATGGGGAGTTGGAATTATGAAGCGATTGAACAATTCCTCGTCCATAGTGGATGAGATGTTCAAAGAAACCGTTGAGGCAGTGAGAGAGATCCCCGAGAAACATCAGTATAGCGTCCAGAGGAGGGTTTCTGTGCATTAGATAACGGTTATACCAGGCTAGCAGACACCATTGACAAGGGTCAGGCCCATACTGACAGGAGCAGGGCAGAGGCAGAGCTATGACTAGTGAGGGTTGGAATCCTTTTTAAAGCTTTGGGAGGTCTTGGGGCTCACTGGTTTTCCATTGATCCGGGCAAAAGGAAATAGGACATGTACTTATGTTTTTTGTTTCCATTCCTTCTATACGCCGGAGTGAGATGTTCCTGATGTCTAATCCCGAACAGACAAGATACCCTGAAGACCAAGGACCAGATGCAGAGGATTCCAAACCAGCCGGCAACCAGCGCTAAACACCACCTCCTGAGTCAGCTCTCGAAGAAAAGAATCTCCGAGTCAAGATTTGTTTTAAGCTACGTGTCAAGATTGACTTTCTGTTTTCCATCATCTGTTTTGTTTTATGGATTCAGGACTTTTCGTAGACAAGACTGATTCGTCAAGGGACACTGGGGAGCATATGACAAAGAGGAGGGACTGTTGTGGAAATTTTATTAGGATGTGTATTTAATATATTGTGTATTGTCATCATGTCTCTCAGTGTCAGGGTAAACCATTGGAGTGGATATCTTTCCGTGTATGTCCTGTCACAGCTGCTGGGCGCAGAGGTCTCCGTCGGCAAATGGTCCATGTGCTATGTGCTGGGCTGTGGGCCGGGGGAGACTGATGTGTTCAGCAGAGCAGTGTTTTCTTGGCTCATGTATGGACGCCGGCTAGGGCCCCCGCACAAGACGCAGATTTATTGGCTTGGCGTGGATGCATTTGTTAAGAGAACAATATAACGAAAGGAACGTGCGTTTGTTGTCTCTAGTGCGCCTGATAGGCCGCTGGAGATAATGACGCTGTACTGTAAGTAAACATGCATGTGGATCATAGTAACTTTATCTGGCATTGATCACTGAGCAAGGCTGGATAAAGTTTGCTCCAGTGGAAATGGGAGATTATTGTATACATGTGTTTGTTAGCTGGCTATGTTATTCTAAATGATGGCGTCTTGTCTTCCTATGTCATCACTTCCTGTATGTCATCACTTCCTGCATCCTTGTCTTGGGCCAACCCCTTTTACACCTTTTTGTTAGTAAATAAAAGTGAACGCACTGGGCTGTGAGCTGGGGGAGACTGATGTGTTCAGCAGAGCAGTGTTTTGTTGGCTCATGTATTGCCGCCGGCTAGGGCCCCCGCGCAAGACGCAGATTTATTGGCTTGGCGTGGATACATTTGTTAAGAGAACAATATAAACGAAAGGAACGTGCGTTTGTTGTCTCTAGTGCGCTTGATCAGCCGCTGGAAATAATGACGCTGTACTGTAAATAAACCTGCATGTGGATCATAGTAACTTTATCTGGCATTGATCACTGAGCAAGGCTGGATAAAGTTTGCTCCAGTGGAAATGGGAGATTATTGTATACATGTGTTTGTTAGCTGGCTATGTTATTCTAAATGATGGTGCCTTGTCTTCTATGTCATCACTTCCTGTATGTTATCACTTCCTGCAGCCTTGTCTTGGGCCAGCCCCTTTTACACCTTTTGTTAGTAAATAAAAGTGAACACACTGAGCAAGGCGGGAGGAGTGCTCAGCAAGAATTCAATCAAGATGGTAGCACCTGGGTCTTTCTCTAACTGCGGCTGATGGAGGATGGATTTACCTTTTTCCTTACACAAACTTTGATGCAAGCTGATTACAACTAATAATTTTTCTACAACAGTGGGTACTATGGCGAAGGAGGGAGAGGATTACTATGAGGTCATCTATGGGGGCACTAAGAAGCGCTACTTTATACTTGCAATTATGGGGGACACTGAGAGCATCTACTAGGGTACTATATATGGGGCATTTTATACTGCTACATTATGAGGGGCACTAGGAGGAAAGGGGAGATGAGCACTATGGGGGCATTTCCAGGGGGCACTATATAGGGGTATTTTACACTGGCACATTATGGGGGCACTATCAGGACATAAGCTCAACTGCGGGCATTTTGCGGGATGAGGTGATGGTTAGATTGATACTATTTTGGGGGGCATACGCCTTTTTGATCGCTTGATGTTGCACTTTTAGTGATGTAAGGTGACCAAAAAATTTTGTTAGCACCGTTTTTTTTTTGACCTGAGGGGTTAGGTCATGGGATATTTTTATACATCCGGTCGATATGGATGCGGCGATACCTATTATGTCTACTTTTATTTTTTCCCTTTCTTTTTACTTTATTTTGGGAAAAGGACGCTTTTTTTCTACTTAAATATTTTATTTGTTTTGTAAAACTTTTTTTTTTTTTACTTTTGGGGGTCTGATCCCCTTTACAATGTATCAAGGCACTTTCAGGTATCTTGAAATTGCACCCAAGGTTGAGACAGACTTGTGCAAGTTCACAATTCTCTTCCTGATATTTTGGTTGGATTCTTTAGACTTTCACATGATGCTACACAAAGAAGCAGTGTGTTTCAGGTGTGCATTTAACCCCTTAAGGACACAGGGCGTACAGGTACGCCCTTGTGCCCTGGTACTTAAGGACACAGGGCGTACATGTACGCCCTGTGCATTTTCGATCACTGCCGTGCGGCTGGCAGTGATCGGAACCCGGCGCCTGCTCAAATCATTGAGCAGGCACCTAGGCTAAATGCGCGGGGGGGTCCCGTGACCCCCCCATGTCGGCGATCGCGGCAAACCGCAGGTCAATTCAGACCTGCGGTTTGCTGCGATTTCTGCAGTTTCTGATCCCCGCGGTCCCTGACCGCGGGGATCAGAAACTTTAGGATTAAAAATTGTTTCCTGTATCCCTCCCCCCTGCACCCCTGAGTTGTTCGAGCACGGTGGGAGGTGCAGGGGGAGGGTTGCGGGCGGTGCGGGCGGTGCGCGAGGCGGGCGGTGCGGTAGGCGGGATCGCGATCCCCCGCCCGCCTCCCATTGCGTAATCGTTGGCGTCTAGTGGGTATACCAGGGTGCCAGCACATTGCTGGCACCCTGGTATAAACGGCTGACATCGGTGATGCGATGTCAGCCGTTTAACCCTTTCCATACAGCGGTCCGTACGGACCGCTGTATGGAAAAGGTTAACAGTAAGAGGGAGCTCCCTCCCTCTCCGATCGGGGGGCTGCTGTGCCTTTGCAGTCCCCCGAATGGAGAGGGAGAGAGCTTCCAGGCAGCCCCCCAAGCCCCGTCCTTACCCTTCCCCGTCTGCGCAGTTCTGGCCACTACTGAGCAGACGGGGAAGGTTCCCATGGCAACAGGACGCCTTCTCAGGCGTCCTGCTGTCCATGGTTCTGAACAGATCTGTGCTGAAAGCATAGATCTGTTCAGACAAAGTGTAAGTAAAATACAGTACAGTACAATATATATTGTACTGTACTGTATTATGCAGACATCAGACCCACTGGATCTTCAAGAACCAAGTGGGTCTGGGTCAAAAAAAAAGTGAAAAAAGTGAAAAATAAAGTAAAAATCAAAAAACACATTTATCACTGATTAAAAATGAAAAAAATAAAATTCCCTACACATGTTTGGTATCGCCGCGTCCGTAACGACCTGATCTATAAAACGGTAATGTTACTTTACCCAAACGGTGAACGCCATAAAAATAAAAAATTAAAAACTATGATGAAATTGGAATTTTGCCCACCTTACTTCCCAAAAAAGGTAATAAAAGTGATCAAAAAAGTCGCATCTACGCCAAAATTGTAACAATCAAACTGTTATCTCATCCCGCAAAAATCATACCCTACCCATGATAATCGCCCAAAAACTGAAAAAGTTATGGCTCTTAGACTATGGAAACACTAAAACATGATTTCTTTTGTTTCAAAAATGAAATCATTGTGTAAAACTTACATAAATAAAAAAAAAGTATACATATTAGGTATCGCCGCGTCCGTATTGACCGGCTCTATAAAAATATCACATGACCTAACCCCTCAGATGACCACCGTAAAAAAATAAAAATAAAAACGGTGTAAAAAAAGCCATTTTTTGTCATCTTCCGTCACAAAAAGTGTAATAGCAAGCAATCAAAAAGTCATGTGCACCCCAAAATAGTGCCAATCAAACCGTCATCTCATCCCACAAAAAATGAGACCCTACATAAGATAATCGCCCAAAAATTTAAAAAACTATGGCTCTTAGACTATGGAGACACTAAAACATTTTTTTTGTTTTAAAAATGAAATTATTGTGTAAAACGTACATAAATAAAAAAAATTGTATACATATTGGGTATCACCGCGTCCGTGACAACCTGCTCTATAAAATTACCACATGATCTAACCTGTCAGATGAATGGTGTAAATAACAAAAAAAAAACGGTGCCAAAAAAGCAATTTCTTGTTACCTTGCCGCACAAAAAGTGTAATATAGAGCAACCAAAAATCATATGTACCCTAAACTTGTACCAACAAAACTGCCACCCTATCCCATAGTTTCTAAAATGGGGTCGCTTTTTTGGAGTTTCTACTCTAGGGGTGCATCAGGGGGCTTCAAATGGGACATGGTGTCAAAAAAACCAGTCCAGCAAAATCTGCCTTCCAAAAACCGTATGGCATTCCTTTCCTTCTGCGCCCTGCCGTGTGACCGTACAGCGGTTTACGACCACATATGGGGTGTTTCTGTAAACTACAGAATTAGGGCCATGAATAATGAGTTTTGTTTGGCTGTTAACCCTTGCTTTGTAACTGGAAAAAAAATATTAAAATGGAAAATCTGCCAAAAAAGTGAAATTTTGAAATTGTATCTCTATTTTCCATTAAATCTTGTGCAACACCTAAAGGGTTAACAAAGTTTGTAAAATCAGTTTTGTATACCTTGAGGGGTGTAGTTTCTTAGATGGGGTCACTTTTTTGGAGTTTCTACTCTAGGGGTGCATCAGGGGGGCTTCAAATGGGACATGGTGTCAAAAAAACTGTCCAGCAAAACATGCCTTCCAAAAACCAAACGGCGCACCTTTCACTCTACGCCCCGCTGTGTGGCCGTACAGTAGTTTACGGCCACATATGGCGTGTTTCTGTAAACGGCAGAGTCAGGGGCAATAAAGATACAGTCTTGTTTGGCTGTTAACCCTTGCTTTGTTAGTGGAAAAAATGGGTTAAAATGGAAAATTAGGCAAAAAAATGAAATTCTCAAATTTCATCCCCATTTGCCAATAACTCTTGTGCAACACCTAAAGGGTTAACAAAGTTTGTAAAATCAGTTTTGAATACCTTGAGGGGTGTAGTTTCTTAGATGGGGTCACTTTTATGGAGTTTCTACTCTAGGGGTGCATCAGGGGGCTTCAAATGGGACATGGTGTCAAAAAAACAGTCCAGCAAAACCTGCCTTCCAAAAACCAAACGGCGCACCTTTCACTCTACGCCCCGCTGTGTGGCCGTACAGTAGTTTACGGCCACATATGGCGTGTTTCTGTAAACGGCAGAGTCAGGGCAATAAAGATACAGTCTTGTTTGGCTGTTAACCCTTGCTTTGTTAGTGGAAAAAATTGGTTAAAATGGAAAATTAGGCAATAAAATTAAATTCTCAAATTTCATCCCCATTTGCCAATAACTCTTGTGCAACACCTAAAAGGTTAACAAAGTTTGTAAAATCAGTTTTGAATACCTTGAGGGGTGTAGTTTATAGAATGGGGTCATTTTTGGGTGGTTTCTATTATGTAAGCCTCGCAAAGTGACTTCAGAGCTGTAGTGGTCCCTAAAAATTGGGTTTTTGTAAATTTCTGAAAAATTTCAAGATTTGCTTCTAAACTTCTAAGCCTTGTAACATCCCCAAAAAATAAAATATCATTCCCAAAATAATTCAAACATGAAGTAGACATATGGGTAATGTAAAGTCATCACAATTTTTAAGGGTATTACTATGTATTACAGAAGTAGAGAAACTGAAACTTTGAAATTTGCTAATTTTTCCCAATTTTTGGTAAATTTGACATTTTTTTATGCAAAAAAAAATATTTTTTTTAACTTTATTTTACCAGTGTCATGAAGTACAATATGTGACGAAAAAACAATCTCAGAATGGCCTGGATAAGTCAAAGCGTTTTAAAGTTATCATCACTTAAAGTGACACTGGTCAGATTTTAAAAAAATGGCCTGGTCCTAAGGTGTAAAAAGGCTGTGTCCCTAAGGGGTTAAATACATCCACAGGTGTGCCTCTAATTAACTCAGATGTTGCCAACAAACCTAACAGAAGCTTCCAAACACATGACCTCTTCATATGGGCAGTCCAGAATTGTTTAAAGGCATAGTAATATTAATATATGTAAACTTTTGAGATTGCAAAAGTAACACAAATGCCTTAAAAAGTTCTCTCTCATAATTCGGGCATTTAGCAAATTCTAATAATTGTTGTAATCCTAATTGAGCAAAAACAGGAAAGGTTTATTCTAATTTCATGCCAAATATTGAGAAAAACATGCATATGTTTTTCTCAATATGATCAATGGCTGCACATTATCCCCAGTCAAAAAAAGCCCGCTACCTTGGAGTGACCTTAGATTCTGCCCTTTCCTTCCGACCGCACATCCAAGCCCTTTCCACCACCTGCCGCCTCCAACTCAAAAACATCTCCCGCATCCGTGCTTTCCTTAACTTTGAATCTGCGAAAATGCTCGTACATGCCCTCATTATCTCCCGCCTAGACTACTGCAACATTCTCCTCTGTGGCCTTCCATCTAGCACCCTCGCACTCCTCCAATCTATCCTCAACTCCGCTGCCCGACTAATCCACCTCTCACCTTATTACTCCTCTGCCTCTCCCCTCTGCCAATCCCTTCACTGGCTCCCCATTGCCCAACGAATCCACTTCAAAGTACTGACAAACACATACAAGGCCGTCCATAGCCTGTCCCCTCCCTACATCTCTGAGCTACTTTCCCGATACATCCCCACACGCACTCTCCGATCCTCACAAGACCTCCTTCTCTCCTCTCCTCTTATCGCCTCTTCCCACAATCGACTCCAAGATTTCTCCCGTGCATCCCCCATACTCTGGAACTCGCTACCCCAACATATCAGACTCTCACCTACAGTGGAATCCTTCAAAAGAAACCTGAAAACCCACCTCTTCAGACAAGCCTACAACCAATGACCCTGCTGCCTCTATACCGCCATGACCAACTCAACCCGCACCTACTGTGTCCTTCTCCCATACCATGTAGATTGTAAGCCCTCACGGGCAGGGCCCTCTCTCCTTCTGTACCAGTTTGTAACTCATCTTGTTTATGATTAGTACAATTGTCTGTTATGTATGTGCACCGCTTATCATATGTACAGCGCTATGGAATGAATGGCGCTTAAATAATAAATAATAATAATAATAATAATATGTGTCTTTTTATATAGAGTATGTAAACTTTGGGTTTAAAAAAATAATGTATATATATATATATATATATATATATATATATATATAGATATATATATATATATATATATATATATATATATATATATATATATATATTTATATATACAGACACACACTACAAGGGGACATTATAATACAGGGAGCACTACAGGGGAGTTATAACTGTAGGTGGGCATTATAACTACCAGGGGCACTGCAGGAGGGGCTTTATAAATAATGGGGGTACTATGGTTATATGTAGAGATGAGCGAATCAAAGCTGACGAAGTCAACTTAGTTTCAAATTTCAGGAAATATTTGATTCTGAATGAATGCGATTTTCTTGCGCTTCGTGGTAACAAATCACAATTTTTTCCTAACATGACGGCTAGCCAGCTACAATGGCGGCTAAAATGGCGGCTACACGTGTGAGGACATGGGGCAAGGAACTCTGGGAAAGCAGGATGACCCATAAAACCATGTATGCAGCCAATCTGCAGCCAGCCAGCCCAGTGATGTCACAGCCCTATAAATAAGGCGGCCATCTTAGTGTCTGCAAATTCACTATTGTACTTGGGACTAGGGAGAGTGAAAGAAAAACTAATTGTTAAAAAAAAAAAAAAGGAAATAAGCAATTTACTAGTGCAGGGAAAGGACAGTGAGAGAAATAATTTCATAGGCAGGGAGAGACGTGTGCAGATGGTAGGGAGAGTCATAGGAAAATCCTCGTTGTGAAAAAAAGCAATTTAGAAGTGTAGGGAAACATTACTTGGGGATCCAGAAAGTCTCATAATACAGCTCTGTCATTCCAGCAATTAGTTATTGGGGTGCAAGTGCTATGCCTTTAGTGGCTTTAATCTCTGGAAAAAAATAAATATATACACAGGTCACTTTTGCTATTAACTGCGCTGATATCATTTAGTGGCTTATTTCAATACAATGGATTCACCTCGCAGCTGGTTTACCCAAAAAAAACATATCTTGAAGAACCACAAAACAAGAAAACACTGTCTCTGCCCCCAGTTGTTGTTGTTCCCCATCTATTACTAACACATTTTCCAGGCTCAGGATAGGGTTAGGTCCTGGTGTTGTGCAGTACCAAAATTATCCCCGGGGACATTGAGGTCTGCCAGCTCAGGACCCGGTGGCAAGTCCTCCATGTCTCCTACCATCACACTTAGCGGGGTTGTCTCCCGCTCTTCCACCGAAGTGGCGATCACCCCTACCGCTGGCCCTTCGGACTCAGGTTCCCAGGGTTCTGGTCTCCCCCCTGAGCCGGGCCACTCTGCTAGGGTTACATCTGTCTCACAGGTATCAGTAACTTTCATATCCAGTCACAGTTCCGGAAAACCGGGGAAGTCTCCCAATTATTAGTTCATATGGTAATTTTGTGGCGACGGCCACCTAATGAGTCCACCTGCCGTCCACCGTTAACAGAGAGACCAGTGCGGTGGGATAGTCTTTTAAGTCCCCATGAATACACACAACGCCGACCTTTTGGCTAGTATACTCGATGGGCCGCACCAGGGCAGCTCTTACCATGGACCCCAGGCTCACTGAACCCAGCAGTGCCACTGCTAGAGTGTCTCCCACTTCCACCTGGCACAGGTAGCTATTGTCTACAGTCTCGGAGGTACCTGTGGCGCACAGCTTCCTGGCATAGTGGTGGTAGACATAGTTGGTATCCATGGCTTCATACTTGTGGGGACAGTCGGTCCTTATGCATCCAGGCTCGTGACACCACCAGCAGACCACCGGGGCTGGGTCTGCAGGGGATCCGGCTGGCACCATCCGCTGGGTCTGGGGTAGAGATTTCCCGGGTTTGACTGGCCCCCTCGCAAAAGAACCCTCCTGCAGAAATCTGGTGGCCTCGTAGCGCTCCACCAGGTCATCCATCTCTAAAGTATTACAAGGAGACACTTGGCCAGTCCAGTGTTAGAAAGGGTACGGCAAAGGCCTCCAGAATACATCTGCCAACAGACAGTCCAGCATAGCAGTGGGAGTCAGTATGTCAGGCTGTAGCCATTTTTTGCAACTGGTGTAGCAGGTCATAATATTGTGGTCTGGCGGGTTCAGCAGAGTTAAATTCCCACTGGTGCACCTACTGAGCCCAGAATAATAAATTTACCCCCCAGTCTCGCCAGGATCTCACCTTTTTACGGTCGGGTAGTCGGCCGCTTGATCAAAAAACACTTGCTAGGGTCCATGTCTCCCACAATCACACTTAGCGGGGTTGTCTCCCCCTCTTCCACCAACGTGGCGGTCACCCCTACTGCTGGCCCTTCGGACTCAGGTTCCCAAGGTTCTGGTCTCCTCCCTGAGCCCGGCCACTCTGCTAGGGTTGCATCTGTCTCACGGATATTGGTAACTTTCGTATCCAGCCACAGTGACGGGAAACCGGGGAAGTCTCCCAATTATTAGTTCATACGGTAATTTTGTGGTGACGGCCACCTAATGAGTCCACTTGCCGGCCACCGTTAACAGAGAGACCAGTGCGGTAGGATAGTCTTTTAAGTCCCCATGAATGCACGCAGCGCCGACCTTTCGGACAGTATACTCAACGGACCGCACCAGGGCAGCTCTTACCAGGGACGCCAGGCTCCCTGAATCCTGCAGTGCCACTGCCAGAGTGTCCCCCACTTCCACCTAGCACAGGTGGCTATTGTCTACAGTCTCGGAGGTACCTGTGGTGCACAGCTTCCTGGCATACAATGAGTAGTGGTAGACATAGTTGGTATTCATAAGTTCATACCGGTGGGGACAGTCGGTCCTTATGCATCCAGGCTCATGACACCACCAGCAGACCACCGGGGCTGGATCTGGAGGGGGTCTGGCTGGAACCAGCCATCAGGTCTGGGGTGGAGATTTTCGGGTTTGACTGGCCCCCTCCCAAAAGAACCCTCCTGCAGAATTCTGGTGGCCTCGTAGCACTCCACCAGGTCGTACATCTCTAAAGCATTATCAGGAGACACCTGGCCAATCCAGTGTTGGAGAGGGTACGGCAAAGGCTTCCAGAATACATCCGCCAACAGACGGTCCAGCATAGCAGTGGGAGTCAGTATGTCAGGCTGTAGCCATTTTTTGCTACTGGTGTAGCAGGTCATAATATTGTGGTCTGGCGGGTTCAGCAGTGTTAAATTCCTACTGGTGCACCTGCTGAGCCCAGAACAATACATTTACCCCTAGTCTCACCAGGATTTCACCTTTTACGGTCGGATAGTCGGCCCCTTGATCAAAAAACACTTGCTGGGGTCCAGATGCCAGGAACGGAGCGACGACTTCAGCCCACTGGCCTCGGGGTAACTTTTCCATCACGGCCACCTTTTCGAACACCGCCAGATAGGTCTCAACATCATCCGAGGGGGTAATCTTAGGGATCAGCACTCGGACAGCTTTCCGGGCATCGTGAACGTTCTGGGACGCTCCTGCCGCTTGCAACGCCATCACATGTTGTAATAGCCAGATCAATAGGTTTTGGAACCGCGCTGCTGGACACTATGTGTTCCGGTTACAGGTGAATGATACAAGGGTGTCCACCCTCTCCTCAATGCCAAGGAATACGATCCTCCCAGATCTCTTCCTCTACAAGGTTTAAGATGATACGAAGAATAGTGAAGCACCCTTGAGAATCTTATCTTTAAAAGGCTTTATTCTACTTACAACAGATCAGTAGACAAAAGGCATAAAATACAAGTAGATCGTCACAATCCTGCCCGACCCGGGTTTCGCTGCCTCGCTTCTTCAGGGGCAATGACTGAGCATGCTCACCATTGAGCCCTTTAAATAGCCCAGCTGTCTCGTTATACCAGTGGGTGTGATTTTCCGGTATCCTCTCCCTTCTGGTGTCTTTTCCTGTTGCTGTCTTTAACTTAAACAGTTCAGTGTTTTATTCACACATAAGGAAAAATGAAAAGTAACGGTTTGCTGTATTGATATTTGTTCACACCATAAAAAGTCCACAGAACAAAAGCCTTTACCTGGTCAGCAGTTTTTCCACCCGTAGTCCACAGCAGGCTTAAGGGCCTGTTTCCCAGCAGGCGTCTCTCAGCCCTTTAGCATGGCACAAGTTCATAGTTCCAAAAACACACATAGACTGACAGCGCTCCACTGTCAGATGGAGGTTAATCTACACCCAGCTAACACGGCTGGCTGGGTTTTACATAGGCCAATAAAGACCCGGCCTGGATCATACCCACCCAGCACTTCGGCTACTCCCAGTAAGAGTCGGCCCAGATCGGTAGTGATGGACGAACATCTACTACTGGGACGGTTCGCGGCGGGTACCATTCATTTTAATAGCAGGCGAACCTGAAAAACCTTCAGGTCATATTTGCAACCACAAAATACTTACTAGATGTGCACACATAGCCCCACAACATGGACACTGACATACCAGAAGTATTAAGCAAATCTGCGATCTACAAGCATTATTTTATCATATGCAAATTTCTTCACTACAAGCAAGTTGGGCGTGTACTTGCATCTCCTCTTGATAGACAGGACCAGCAAGTGCTCTCCTCCTCCCCTTGGCCCGTCTGCTGCTGAATTCCCGCGCTGTAACGGTCCTCGGTCGGCGCAGGCGTACTGAGTGAAGGATCCGTGCTTGCCAGCTCCTTCCTCAGTGCGCCTGCGCCAATTACGTCACACTACACCCGGAAGAGAAGACTGCCGGCATCAGCGATAATCTGCCACCAGCGATGCAGTCTTCTCTTCTAGGTGTAGTGTGACATAATCGGCGCAGGCTCACCGAGGAAGGAGCTGGCAAGCGCACGTCCTTCACTCGGTACGCCTGCGCCGATCGAGGAATGTTATGCACAGGTGTGGGAATTCAGTAGCAGACGGGGCCAATGGGAGGAGGAGAGCGCTCGCTGGCCCTGTCTAGAGGAGATGGGGCGTGTCTAGAAGCGGCAGATGCGGCGGCTACCAGCAAGTACACACCCAACTTGCTGGTAGTGAAGAAATTTGCATATGATAAAAGTATGATTTTTACAAGAAATAAGCCACAGACAAAGGTAGGACATGTATGATTGCACTCAGCTGACATTAGCAAATAGCTAATGTCGGCTAATGAAAATTGCACAATGGGGGGGTGACAGAAGCCTTTTAATGGTTTTAATGTAGATTAAAGAGTTATTGTCTAGTGTTCTTTATTTGTATTACTATAGTGTATGTTGTCTCCTCATGGTTGGCCCTTTTAATGTTTATGTACATGTTATGGATACATAATCATATTGCTATGTGCACATATTTACCTTCCTGGCGGGGGCTGGTGATCGCCTCCTCTTCCTCCGAGTCCTGAGATGGAGCGGTGCTGGAGGGTCCAGCACTTTCCACCTCCACCTCTTTCACTACTCCCACATCTGGTGGGGGTGGCTCAATAGGCTGGGAGGGTCCGGCCTCCTCCTCCTCAACCTCCACCACCTCCACGGCCTCTGCCAATCGCCTTCTCCGAATAACAAATAAATAATATTAAACTCTATTGAACTATCACTAACTAACAAACAAAATAAAATTATACTGTACTGAGATATCACAAACTAATAAACTATATAATCATCATAAATATCACTAACGTATTGAGATTTAAATCGTCAATGTGTATAAAGACTTTAAATAAAATAAAAAATTAAAAAATAGACAAACAGACATATTTTGTACCGTCGTGTCTCTATAAAAATATCCTATGATCTAACCCCTCAGGTGAACACTGTAAAAATAAAAAAAATAAAAACAATAAAAAAAATATATAATTGTGTCACCAGCTAATAAGTGCAACACCAAGCTATCAAAAAAGACATATGCCCCCCAAAATAGTACCAATCTGTCATTTAATTCGGCCAAAAATGAGACCTTACCATTAGACAATTGCCAAATAAAAATAATAATATGGTTCTCAAACTATGGAGACATTAAAACATGAATTGTTTTTTTTTTTGGTTTAACAATGCTTTTATTGTGTAAAACAGAAATAACTAAAAAATAAGGAAACATATTAGGTCTTGCTGCATCTGTAACAATCTGTATAAAAATATCATACCAAGTAACCCCTTAGATGGACACCTTTCAAAACAAAAACAAAAAAACTCTTCAAAAAGGCATTTTTTGGACAACTTTTATCACAAAAAGGTGTAATAGCAAGCGATCAAAAAGTCATATGTACCACAAGATAAAAAAGAATTGCAAATAATGTTGAAGACATTGAAGGCCAAATTGGCAAAAATGCCAAAGGAGCACCGCCAGGATATGCGGGCCATTCAGGAGCTGATGAAGGCCATGGATGAGAGGCACCGCCAGGCCATGAAAGGGGTGCATGAGATGCTCCTGCTATTGGAAAAGTTGCCTTAAAAATGTATTTATTTTTTCTAATAAGTTATATAAATTGTTTATACAGATATAACATGTATTTTGGTTTTTGTAATGTTGCTCTGTTTTAGTGTAATAGCTCGGCCTACATCAGCCAGAACTGACAGCAGCCGGTAAATACATGTCAAATACATATAGGGTCCATTCACACGCCTGTAAAATGGGTCTGCATCCATTCCACAATTTAGCGGAACGGTTACAGACCCATTGATTTTCAATTCTAGGCCCCAAAAATTAGCCAACAAGCGTTGACTTGACAGAAAAGAACTTTGTATTCTGTGGCTGGAGGTACATTAGTCATTCACAGGATAAAGAAGTAAGTGTCGGCCAGTACAGGCCCCAAAGATTAGCCAACAGGCGTTCACCTGACAGCTAAGAACTTTGTATTCTGTGGCAGGAGGTACATTCGGCATTCACAGGATAAAGAAGTAAGTGTCGGCCAGTACAGGCCCCAAAGATTAGCCAACAGGCGTTCACCTGACAGCTAAGAACTTTGTATTCTGTGGCAGGAGGTACATTCGGCATTCACAGGATAAAGAAGAAAGTGTCGGCCAGTACAGGCCCCAAAAATTTGCCAACAGGCGTTTACCTGACAGCTAAGAACTTTGTATTATGTGGCTAAAGGTACATTAGCCGTTCACAGGATAAATAAGTAAGTGTCGGCCACTAGTAAAAGCCCCCAAAATTTGGCATTTAACAGACATAAAAGGCCTTTCATGCCTCTGTATTGAGGGGACCATGAATTGTTATGGGTGGTGGTGGATATTTGTGGGCTGCCATGAGGAATTTGAATCAAACATCGTCTACTGGTCACATGTGTTGAATTTCTATGAGATCCATGCCTCATTCATTTTTAGAAATGCAAGGTAGTCAATACTGTCGTGAGCTAGGCGAGTGCGCTTATCGGTCATGATCCCACCTGCCGCGCTGAACGTCCTTTCGGACAGGACACTGGACAAGGGGCAAGCCAACAGTTCCATGGCAAATTGTGCCAGCTCTGGCCAGAGGTCAAGCCTGCCCACCCAGTAGTCCAGGGGTTCATCGCTTCTCACAGCGTCCACATCGGCTGTTAACCGGATGTAGTCAAACACCTGTCGGTCTAGGCATTCCCTAAAGCTGGATCCGGAGGACAGCTGTCGATGTGTCAGCTGAAAGAATGATCTCATATCAGAAGTGACCAACACATCTTCAAACTGCACTCTTCTTGCAGGTGCTGTTGGATTGGTACCCGCAACTGTTTTTCTGTGAGTGGAAATACCTCTGCCAGCGGTCGCAAAGGCAGAATGCAACATTTCTCAAAGAAAGGCCTGGAAGTGCTGCATTCTGACAGCCCTCTGTGATGGTGTTAACATTTCCGCCATTTTTTGTTTGTAACTAAGTACGTTTCCACCCAGTACTGGTCCTTGCCCTTTATGCTTTTTATACGGGGGTCCCTCTTAAAACACTGGAGCATGAAGGCCCCCATTTGCACTAAATTGGAAGTGGTGGAGAGTCCTGGCTCCTGCTCATCATCCAGGATAATGTCGCCCTCGTTCTCCTCCCCGCATCCACGGACAACACTAGGGATCCCAGAAAGGTTTAAAGCATGCTCTTCTTGCTCCTCCTCATCCGCCCCGGCACCATCATCCTCTGAATCCTCTTCAGACTTCTGTTGTTGACTTGTCTCAGATGGATTAGCCCCCCCCCCCCCTGGGAATTCATCCAGCATTGCGACTTCCTCATCTTCCTGCTCCTGCTCATCGACTGCTTGATCAATGACACAACACAATGCACGCTCCAGAAAGAAGGCGTAATGTACGATGTCACTGATGGCGCCCTGGCCCCAACTGACCAGATTGGTGAACTCATCAAATTGCCGCAGAAGTCTGCATACGTCGCACATAAGCAGCCACTGGCGCGTTGAAATAAAAATCTTCATCTTTTTACGCTCGAACATTTGGGGCACGGAAACCTGCCTTTTGTCAGATAAACGTGAGGGCGGCACGATGGAAGGTGGAGTAGAGGACAATTAGGAGGAGAAGGAGAAGAGGCAGGACGTGGAGCTCAGGGAGTGTGGCTTTGTGGGTTCTGACAGCGTTGTTCCCAGTGGGCTCGGTGATGGGAGGCTAGGTGCCTTCTTAAGGCAGTCGTCCCAAGGTGAGTGTTTGGCTTACCGCTACGTATGCGTTGACAGCAAAGGCTGCAGATGGCAACACTATTGTCAGCAGCAGACACGTTAAAAAAAGCCCACACTGCGGAGCCATGTGCCGGCGTCCTGTGAGCGCCAGATGTGACCGTGCATGGTAGATTGCTCAATCCTGATTCATTTGCAGTCTGCTTTTTGCATCCTGTGCAATGTAAGTTCTGCCTGCTTCTCCTCCCTATCTGCTGCTCCATCTCTCCCTCTGAACTCCCCTCCTATTCCTTTGACTCGAGCTGAGAGGATATGGTGGTGGTGTTGTTGGTGGTGGTGTCTTTGGGGATGCACACAGCAGAGAGTGTGCAGATAGAGAGGATGAGGAGGGTGCACAAGCGGAAGGCTGAGTGAGCAACTCAACCAAGTCTGGTGCGTCCTTTGACGTAATTGCATGCACCTTCTGCAACTTCCCACTTAGGCTATGGCCTGGTGCTCCTGCCCGACCCCTACCACCCCTGCGGAAGGGCCTGCCTCTTCCTCTGCCTGTAATTTTTTAAATGACCCTATGACAAAAGCCTCTATAGAAGAGCAGTATTTGTGGAAGAAGGTATATAACACCCCGCTTCAATCAGTTGTTTTGGGGGGCAACTGGTATATCACACCAGTTATAATTATTTTTTCCAATACCGTTTGTCACTGTGTGTAGCAAAGGGAACGCAGCAAAACAGCAAACAAATGCTGCAGTACCCAAATACACTATAAAGAAAGTATATATAACACCCTGGTTCAATCAGTTGTTTTGGGGGGGGGGGGGGGGGCGACTGGTATAGCACACCAGTTATAATTATTTTTTCCAATACCGTTTGTCACTGTGTGTAGCAGAGGGAATGCAGCAAAACAGCAAACAAATGCTGCAGTAGCCAAATACACTATAAAGAAAGTATATATTCAAAAGATGAGCCAGCACTCCAGTAGATGAGGTGAAAAACGGTGGACCCTTTATTGACCCCTCTGCAACATTTTAACCGCAGTTTGATAGGGGATTCATAGGGCACAATGATATTATGTTTATTATCAATTATTCTGGCCGCTTGTATATGGATTTTTAAGTGAGTGGTGGTTCTAGTTCACTTTTTAACTGGGTTTAGGGGTGACTTCGGGTTGGAGGGCATTTGGCATGGACGTGTCTTATGCCTCTATCCCGGTATAGGCCCGTGGTGATGATCATGTATAATGATCAGGGCCGTCTTTACCAAGGGGCAAAAGGGGCATCTGCCCCGGGCCCAGTTGCTCCTGGGGGGCCCAAGGCAGCTGCCTCTTGAGCCCTGCTAGCCACTGCCCCGGGTGTCAGTCTGTCAGCCACACAGGGGGTGCTGCCATGCCTGCCGGCACTGAGTCCAGGCATCGTTCTGTGTTAGAGCTGTGAATGTGATCTAGGACCTTAGATGACATCATCACCATGTGACCAGTAACCTAGCAATATTACTGGTCACATGGCTTTGAGGTCATCACAGGTCCTAGCAGGAGTGTTGCAGAAGTTAACTCTGGAGCTTTTTTGTGTGAAGATTGCATCAGAAAAAGGTGACAGAGGCTGTTATGTTAATATACTGCAAACTACTGTATAGTGGGGTGCTGTATACTGTGTGGGGGCCTGTATACTGTGTGGGTGGGCTGTATACTGTGTGGAGTGCTATACTGCTGTACTGTTATACTGCTGTACTGTATAGTGTGGGGGGCTGTATCGTGTATAGTTTGGGGTGCTGTATGCGGTGAGGTGCTATACTGTGAGGTGTTGTATACTGTGGGCTGCTATACTGCTCTACTATATACTGTGGGGTACTGTATAGTGTGGGGTGCTATACTGCATACTGTGTGGTGCTGTATACTATAGGATGCTATACTGCATACTGTGCGATGCTGGGGTGCACTGTAACACTAGGGTGAGCCGAGCCCTGCTTTCCTTCCTGCAGAGCGGTGCCCACTTCCAGCCTGAGCCCAGCTACCCAGAACACTGATCCTGAGCCGCTGGAGTCTTCAGAACTGGAAGTATTTACAGTCATTCACTGTACTCTACCAGGTGTGTGGATTTTTTGTGTGTTGTGGTGGAGGGCGTGATTGCCTGCTAAGGTGTAGGAAGGCGGGATCCAGGGGGCCGAAGTAAATTTTTGCCCAGGGTCCAATCAATATTAAAGACGGCCCTGATTATGATATAACTACTGGGCCCCTCTATTTACCCAGAATATGCTTGGTGTTATAGCCATATATCTTAAAAAATCTTTTTCCCCCTCTTTTTTGTTTTTTTTATAAACCAGGGAACCATGATCACTCCTGTATATATCCTGAGTACAGCGGTTAGATGGATGTCTTTATTTATAAGATTTAGACATGCCTTCTGTTCCCCCATCTCTCTATAGTTGTGACTGCGGTGTCCTGTTGTCTAATTGGGAGGCGCTTTGCCTGCGGTGAGTGGATGACTGCTACTATGGCAATGACGCTGGTTTTACTAGTGATTATGGCCTATGTGCGCTTGCTCCTCTCTGCGTAGTCTCGCGATGATTGTTCGAGTCATGGGGTTGGTCATGTGATCGATCATGTGGCTTGGCTGACGTCTCCTGATTCCGTTTGTTTGAGGTGTGGTTGCTCAGCTTCTGGACATGCGCAGTCGCACTTAGAAAATGCGGATCTTAGTGCTGCATATCTGTCCCCGCTGTGTACATTTGTTTTTATTTATAACAGCTGCTGCTGACACTTATGATGCACAGGTGATATATTATGTTCAATTAACAAATTTTTATTATATGTACATACAAATCATGTATGTTAATATTCTGTACATTTGCACATAATCACGGATATTGTATTTTTGCTATATACATTTTAGGCTACTTTCACACTAGCGTTCGATCGGATCCATTCTGAACGGATCCGATCATAATAATGCAGACGGAGGCTCCGTTCAGAACGGATCCGTCTGCATTATTTTAGCATATAAAAGCTAAGTGTGAAAATAGCCTCGTACGGATCCGTCCAGACTTTCAATGTAAAGTCAATGGGGGACGGATCCGCCTGAAGATTGAGCCATATTGTGGCATCTTCAAACGGATCCGTCCCCATTGACTTACATTGTAAGTCTGGACGGATCCGCATGGATCCGCACGCCTCCGCACGGCCAGGCGGACACCCGAACGCTGCAAGCAGCGTTCAGCTGTCCGCCTGTCCGTGCGGAGGCGAGCGGAGCGGAGGCTGAACGCCGCCAGACTGATGCAGTCTGAGCGGATCCGCTCCATTCAGACTGCATCAGGGCTGGACGGCTGCGTTCGGGTCCGCTCGTGAGCCCCTTCAAACGGAGCTCACGAGCGGACCGACGAACGCTAGTGTGAAAGTAGCCTTAGTATTACTGTTTCTTATTGATTTTTTTCTTTTTTTGTACATCATTGTATTATTTATTACTTGATTGTGACTTAATTTGCTGCTTTGTATTCTGGGTATATATACCCTTGTGAGACACCATTTTATATACTTGATAAAGACTGCATTCAGCGGTTGAAACATTGGCGAGGGGTCAATAAAAGGTCCACCGTTTTTCCCCTCATCTACTGGAGTGCTGCTTCATCTTTTGAATATATATCATCTTATTAGCTGTTCAGCCTGCGGCTTGGAGGATTTTGCACCCATGGTCTATTGGACTAGTGCTGCTGTCTGACTTTTTGTTTGTTCTATAAAGAAAGTATATATAACACCCCGCTTCAATCAGTTGTTTTGGGGGGCGACTGGTATATCACACCAGTTATAATTATTTTTTCCAATACCATTTGTTACTGTGTGTAGCAGAGGGAACGCAGCAAAAGAGCAAATAAATGCTGCAGTACCCAAATACACTATAAAGAAAGTGTACAGTACAGACCAAAAGTTTGGACACACCTTCTCATTCAAAGAGTTTTCTTTATTTTCATGATTATGAAAAATATAGATTCACACTTAAGGCATCAAAACTATGAATTAACACATATGGAATTATATACATAACAAAAAAGTGTGAAACAACTGAAAATATGTCATATTCTAGGTTCTTCAAAGTAGCCACCTTTTGCTTTGTTTACTGCTTTGCACACTCTTGGCATTCTCTTGATGAGCTTCAGAAGGTAGTCACCTGAAATGGTTTTCACTTCACAGGTGTGCCCTGTCAGGTTTAATAAGTGGGATTTATTGCCTTATAAATGGGGTTGGGATCATCAGTTGCCTTGTGGAGAAGTCAGGTGGATACACAGCTGATAGTCCTACTGAATAGACTGTTAGAATTTGTATTATGGCAAGAAAAAAGCAGGTAAGTTAAGAAAAACAGGTGGCCATCAAGGTCAGTCAGTCCGAAAAAAATTGTGAAAACTTTAAAAGTGTCCCCAAGTGCAGTTACAAAAACCATCAAGCGCTACAAAGAAACTGGCTCACATGCAGACCGCCACAGGAAAGGAAGACCAAGAGTCACCTCTGCTGCGGAGGATAAGTTCATCCGAGTCACCAGCCTCAGAAATCACAGGTTAACAGCAGCTCAGATTAGAGACCAGTGCCACACAGAGTTCTAGCAGCAGACACATCTCTATATCACACCAGTTATAATTATCTTTTCCAATACCGTTTGTCACTGTTTGTAGCAGTGGGAACGCACCAAAACAGCAAACAAATGCTGCAGTACACAAATACACTATATAGAAAGTAAATTATTGGTAAATATAACACCCCGCTTCTATCAGTTTTTTGGGGGGTCAACTGGTATAATTATTGCAAAACCGCTCACCACCACTGCTGCACAATACAAATCCACTATAATATGCTTTCTATGTTAGAAGGTATATTATAAGTGTATTACACCCCTCTGTACTGCACACCTATCAATAGTACACCTATACCAGTCCTTAAAAGGACTTTTGTGGACCCATTTGATAATGTTTTGTCCCTAACAGTCTGTCCCTGCTCCACACAGCAACCTCTCCCTACACTGACAAAAGACTGAATGTAAAATGGCGGCCAGATCAGGTCTATTTATAAGGTAGGGGGTATGTCCATGTGCTGAAACTTTTCAATTGCTGTCCTGTACCACCTCATGGATGTGTCATGGGTCAAAGTTCTTTACAATGTAAAAGAATATGTGAATATCGCCATATGTTCGCATGTTCAGCGAATCGCAAATGCGCAAAGTTCGCCGCGAACCAACCGCTGGGTGAACCGAAAGGCCATCTTTAGTTGGCCAGGCTTTGTGAGCAGCAGAGGACAGTAGTGGAATACCAGCTGCAACATGGTCGTTGCCTTTTAGCTTCCGCTAATCAGAAGCGAGGAGTGGGCATAGATGTCTGACCTCTGTATCATTTTAAAAAACTTTGAGGAATCAACACAGATGATTAGCGGCGATAACGCTATTATCAGCGTAAACATCCCACTTCTGTGTCTACTCAAATGCTCGATGCTCACAATTAAGGACGACGCTTTGCATGTGGAAGAGGTGGAAATAGGGGAAGAAGACATTACACAGGGTTATAGCCAGATCACCCTCCATCCGTCTTCTCAGCGCAAATTGGACGATGAAGAGGAGGAGGAGGAGCAGGAGACGGTTTCCTCCGCTACAGACTAGTACCCATGGAAGTTTAATTCCATCTGTTCGGCGTGGGAGGGCAGATGAGGAGGATGAGGAGATTGAGAGTGATCCTTCTGATGACGACAGCAAAGTCTTGCCTGTTGGTACTCTGGCAAACATGGCTGACTTAATGTTAGGCTGCCTTTCCGGCAACCCGCTCGTTATACGCATTTTAGACAACACGGATTACTGGTCGTTCACCCTTCTCGACCGCCGCTACAAAGAGAACTTCTCATCTCTCATTCCTCAGGTGGAGAGGATGAGCAAAGCGGTGTAAAACAAGAAGGTCCTTGTTGAAAAATTGCTCCAAAAGTTTCCATCTGACAAGGCTGGCGGCAGAGTCTGTAGTTCCTTGGCCAACCGAGGAGGAGGGGAGACAAGGGGAATACACAGCAGTTCCAAAAGAGGCAGGGCAACACTCTACAAGGCCTGGGATAGTTTCATGACACCCCGTCAGCACCTTCACCCTGATCTGCGGCCTAGTGTCACAAGGAGGGAAATATTTTGGAAGATGATGGAGTACATAGCAGACCGTGTTAGCGTCCTCAATTAACCCTCAGTGCCTTACAACTACTGGGTGTCCAAGCTTGACACATGGCACAAACTGGCGCTCTATGCCTTGGAGGTGCTGGCCTGCCCTGCCGCCAGCATTTTGTCTGAGTGGGTATTTAGTGCAGCTGGTGGCATTATAACAGATAAGCGCATCCGCCTGTCAACTAAAAATGCTGACAGGTTAACTCTTATAACAATGAACAAGGCCTGGATTGCCCCAGACTTCTCGACTCCACCAGAGGAAAGCAGATGAACAAAGGCTCTTTAAATGTGTAGTTTAATGTACTGAATACACTGTATTCCCATGCACCCCTTCCACCACAAAAAAGGGTATATGGTTAAATCTTCCTTTTGTCAACCTCCTCCTCCATCATATCAACATGCTTATTTTTCTCATATAATGCCCTTGCATATATAACCTCGCATATAATATTTTACAGGGTCAGCTCTTCTGCAAGCCCTCGCATACAATGTTTAACAGGGTCAGCTCAACTGCAGGCCCTCACATATAATGTTTTACAGGGTCAGCTCAACTGCAGGCCCTCGCATATAATGTTTTACAGGGTCAGCTTAACTGCAGGCCCTTGCATATAATATTTTACAGGGTCAGCTCAACTGCAGGTCCTCACATATAATGTTTTACAGGGTCAGCTCAACTACAAACCCTCACATATAATGTTTTATAGGGTCAGCTCAACTGCAGGCCCTCGAATATAATGTTTTACAGCATCAGCTCAACTGCAGGCTCCCGCATATAATGTTTTACAGGGTCAGCTCAACTGCAGGCCTTCGCATATAATGTTTTACAGGGTCAGCTCACCTTCTGATGACGACAGCAAAGTCTTGCTTGTTGGTACTCTGGCACACATGGCTGACTTCATGTTAGGCTGCCTTTCCCACGACCCGCACGTTATATGCATTTTAGACAACACGGATTACTGGGTATTCCCCCTTCTCCACCCCCGCTACCCAGAAAACTTCTCATCTCACAATCCTCTGGTGAGAGGACAAGCAAAACTGTGCTATACCAGAAGGTCCTTGTTGAAAAATCGCTCCAAAGTTGATAGGGCAGACATCCAAATGGATAGTCACTGTCACGGGGACGTGCAATAGCCTAGAAGTTATCTAGAGTGAATAAGGCCCTCACCTACAAGTCCAGTCTCAGTAGCCAAGAGTCTGGTCAACACAATCCTCACCATGATGGCACACTGGGTGAACATTGTGAAGGCCAGGAGCAAGTTGGCTACTGGCACCAGACTTGCCCTCCAATAGATACTCTTTAACGGAAAGTGTACTCATTCTAATGAAAGGGCCGC
Source organism: Bufo gargarizans (assembly GCF_014858855.1). Classification (NCBI taxonomy): domain Eukaryota; kingdom Metazoa; phylum Chordata; class Amphibia; order Anura; family Bufonidae; genus Bufo; species Bufo gargarizans. Next base: position 641,551,935 of record NC_058080.1, on the reverse strand, counting down.
TTAGGAGTGCTGTATTGTTATTTATCGTCACTACCTTCCCAAGTCGGGAGTGAGTAATTGCCGCACACCTGCTGCCTTCCTTGGATGCTTGTACTTTAATAATTTGACCCACCCTCTCTGGGTGGTTCACAATTAGGAAAAAAAAAGGGGCAAGGCAGCAACAGCCAATCAGATTTGAGCCATTGACCTATGTTGGATGTTGTATCCTTTTCTCAAGCTCCCTCTCCGGCATCGAACCCTGATTCCCCATTACCCGTGATCACCATGATAGGCGCAGAAAAGAGCATCTAAAGTTGTTGGGGCAGACATCCAAATAGATCTTCGCCATCACGAGGACGTGCAATCGCCCAGAGGTTATCTAGAGTCACCAATGCGGCAGCAGGCCCTCGTCCCTAATGTTTTAGATGTCAGATCAGCAGGCCCATGCTCCAAATGTTTTTTAGGGTCACCAGCAGGCCATTAATCATAATTTTTTCAAGGGTGTGTATGATGCCCTCCTTTATGTGTAACAAGGGGTATTTCGGAGTGCCGGTTCCTTGTAATTTTTGGCAGCCCTTTCACTTAGTGCATAGGCTTTATGAGTGTAGGGGCCCCTTTACCTGAACAATTGTACCACAATGTGAATGAGACCCTCCATTATGTGATATACAGGTTGCATCTGAGTACCTCTTCCTTGTAATTTTTGGCAGCACTTGTACTTTATATACAAGTAAAGAATGTTTCTTAACAATTTTTCCTCTAAAATAGATTTTTTTTTTTTGTGCGCATTATTGTCAGTCTGTAAAAGTGGCGTACTACTCCGACAACATGGTTCCCAGCAGCGACCTGGGAGTTCAAGATGCATCGAGACATCCTCCCCATGCTGTTCCCGAACCATTTCGGTGGTGTTTCCATCAATTTCTGACCTTTTCCTATGAACCAGGCAACCTCCCCTCTTCAGAGCAGGGGGTGCCTGGTTTAATGCTCGGGTTCTCCCATTGACTTCCATTATACTCGGGTGCTCAGTAGAGCACCTGAGCATCCCGATGTGTTCGGCCAGAGCACCCGAGCGCCCAAGCACTTTGGTGCTCGATCATCACTAGTCATCAGTAAAAAAAAATCTTAGAAAACCCCTTTAAGCCAACAGGAATGCATTTTTAAAATAAACATTTAATATGTCTCACGGTTGTATAACTTTTGTTGATAGTCCTCACCTGTAACCTGGTCATTGACTAGTTCAATCACCTATATTCTCATATTGGACGCACTTATGCGCCTGCAGAAAATGCAATGACACAGCAAACACTTTTTGGGAGAAGAATAAATTTTTGTGATATATATGACGCCTAATGGGAGTTTTTACTGCTGTATATTGTACTGTTGTTTAGTTGTGCAGAAAAACTTCAATTTACCCACATACACTTAATGTGACCACACCTGTATGTGCCTTTTTAGTTGAACCAAGAAGCGGGTGAAGTACTGCGTGTGAAAAAAAAAAAGGGAGATAGCATTTGACCCAGCATTAGCACACAAGCGGGTCCTGATGTAGAATCGGCAAGTATTTATGAATCTGTGGGATACTCAACACTGTATGTCATCAGAAAAAAAATGTAGGATATAATTCTGTACCACATTCAGCAGTATATGAAACAGGGGACATAAGTTCTTGTCTAGTTTTACTGTTAACCACAACAGCATAGCCTCCTTAGTTTATAAAGGTAAAAAAAAGTACATTTGTACTTGAATGTGAATGAAATCATCTTTTAGGAATGACTACCCTAAAAAAATATCACTATTCTAAGAAAAGAAATGTAGCACTGTCACAATATTGCACTATATTTTTCATTAAATGCATTTTTTTTATACACGTTAATAAAATAAAGCTAATTATGGAAAAGGTTTAAAAGGGTTATCCAAGATTTAAAAAGACCTCAGAGAGTGGCTGAACCACAGTAGGGTTCATACCTGGTACCCACCACTGGATTCTGGCTCTATTGCTCCCCAGTTGTGTCTGGACCTCCACAATGCTCTGCATGACCATCTCTGCAGCTTTGCAACGCTTTGGCATCAACATCCTGTTGATGGGAGCCACATGACTGCTGCAACCAATCACTAGCCACAGCGGTTGGCCTGTCACCCATGTGGCACGTCCCTGAATCATGCGCCGCACTATTTGACATGTTTCTGCTGAGTCTAGTGCTTGGCTGCAGCAGTCACGTGACGCCTGTCAATAGGATTTTGATGTCACAGCATCGCAGAGCTGCAGAGACGGCCGGGGAACAATGGAGACGGAACCTAGCGACGAGGATCTATCTATCTATGTACAGATGTAGCTAAGCCAAACTTGACTCTGATAACACATGGCACAGTGTTATCTTGGTTTTCTCGTGACAAAAGCCATTGAAACCCATTGAAAAATTAGTTATCTTTTTCTTGCCATTCTTTGCTTAACGCGTTAACCATCAAGTTTAGCTTGGCTACATATCTATCTATCATCTAGTTATCTATCTATCTTTAGTTTCTATCAACCTATCTGTACTATATTATTTACTATATTTAATTTGGATCTGTATTAGTATGTGTTCCATATAGTAGCCTAACATTTTTATAATCTATATCTATCATCTATATCCAGAAAAAGGACGGCACTCCAGCAGGATGAAAGTGAAAAGCTTCTTTTAATCGACCATACGGTGCAACGTTTCGGCTCAACGTATGACCGTAACGTTGCACCGTATGGTCGATTAAAAGAAGCTTTTCACTTTCATCCTGCTGGAGTGCCGTCCTTTTTCTGGATATATTGGTTGGGGTAAGAGGTCGATTCCCCAGGAGCGTGCACCCGTTTTTCTCCTAGTGCAGCCAGTGCCGCCATTTTTCCTTTGTATATCTATCATCTATATATCTCTCTATCTAATTATCTATCTATCATCTATCTCTCTATCTAATTATATATCTACTACAATTTCTATATTGATTTACTATATTCTTTGCTGGTCTGTATTAATATACATTGTTCTGTATAGTAGCCTAACATTTTCATAATAGGAGGCTATTTCAGAGCAATTATTGTGATCTAATAACGGTGAACACTTGTGACACTTCAGGCATGCAGTCATGCAATCACCAACAGTTCAATTACAACAAAAGAGCTCCCAGCATCACACATTTAAATACTCCAAAGAGCTGTGAATTCACAGCTTTGCACAGCAGGTGTGGCAGCACATTTTTGCACCCCTAAATACACAGGCTCATCTAATCTGACAGACCAGACAATGGCACAAAACACCATTGGTGATGTCTAAACAAAAGCCTCATCTCCAAAGAGACAAAGCTTTGCAAAGAATGTGTTGTCACTAATAAATTCCTAAGAAAGAAAACAATGCATATTTTATTAACGCTAAACAAATTGAAGTGGGACTTGCCAGTTCTCCATCTCAACTTTTCATTCTACCTTTAAATACGTCTTCATTATTTCTTTTTTTTTTTTTTTTTTTAATTAACTATGCTTTATGCGCCAAGCCACCTTGCACTCAGAGAGATTAAAGGCAACATCGAAAATGAAGTGCATTTCGTTATTTTCAAGAAATGAGATAATGTTTCAAACATGATATTTTTTAATTAGACGCTGGAATCTACAGTATATTCTGGATTAGCACAATTTTATAATCACCCATGCTGAAGTGACACAGTAATTGAATTTGTTTGCAGAAAGTAAAGTGAAAATCTAATTTTCTCTTCAACACACAACAGTGGAGAATTACAAAGTACAGCTCAGGCTGTGCTTATTTACCACAAAGGGATGGATGGGCATTAATGAGCTCGGGAGGTTTATTTGAAGACAGCTGCACTTATGATGTATAAGAAAGAGGAGATATCAGTCCTGGTGAGCTGTAGGTCACTCACAGATTTTGACATCACAGAGCTTTAAACCTTTAATGTATCTTAAGCTTCCGAGTCTTAAAACACACTCCTAGTGTTTTCTTGTAATTTAAAGATTAGGTAAGGTGTGTAGCGTAGGTGCATGGCGAAAATAATAATTTGTAGATAAATGCAGTAAATGTTCCACAGCCACTGTCTTGGCAGGGTATGATCATCTCCTGAAACACTTCAAACAAGCAATAGTAGTTTTGTTAGCAGCAGGGGGTGGTGGAAAGCTGCCAAGTAAAACACAGCTTTATTCAATAAAATTCTCCCCGCTGTAAGAACCTGCGGAATATATCGTAACACGTTATTACAGATATTACAGATATTTTAGACTGGTTGATTTTACTGAAAGCACTGCACATTATGATTGTTAATTATGTGGACTCCATGAAAGATAGCGGCACAACTGTGCATTACAATTAGAAATGAGTGAAGTTGTCAAAACTTTGATTCGGCTGCTTCGCTGAATTTCACAAAATTATTTGTAAGTAACGGGCGCAATGATGGGAAATGGCGATTGAATTAATGGCTGATTACGGCATTGGAGATAAAAAAATATAGACTTTCAGAGGTTAATCGGTTAAAAAAAAACTCACTTTATCCATTTGAGCGTGAAGAGGGTACTACAGCCTTCTAAATTGAAGATCCCAAGCGAAACCTCATGCGGTGCGTGATGACGTCATCACACTCACTGTACATGAGATTTTGCATGGCATCTTCAATCAAGATGGTCACGGCCTCTTCGAACTCAAATGGATAAGATGAGTATGATTTTTTTTTTTTTTACCACTGTTAGAGGCAAAATTGATTTGTTACCATGAAGCACAAGGTAATTTGGCTTTGCGGGAAATTAAAATATCCCTGAAATTCGGCCTGAAGTCCACTTCGGATATTTTGATTCGTTCTGCACCAATTACAATGTTCCAGAGTATAGAAATGTATTACAGGGATTGCCTGGTTTCAGGTTGTTGACTTCCTGGAATACAGCTCATCAATGGGCAGTCACTCATTCCAATAGATAAAATCCTTGATGCTTTACTAGGACACAAGAAAAGGAGTTGTTTGAAGCTGATGACCCTCCAAAGAGGAGCTTTCACCTCTCCTGACATGTCTGTTTTAGTAACTACTAACATTCCCTATGTAATAACAATTATGGAGCATCTATTCATATGAAGTATCATTTCTTTATTATTCCTTCTAGAAGTTTATGAATGAATTGCCAGCAGTCTGCAATATAGGTCCAACTGGATGCTACCGGTTAGGGATGTGTCCCTGCACAGTCTGACACTATCCAATCAGAGTTGCTAATGGTAGACAATGTGGGGACATACCCCTAACTAGTAACATCCAGGTGGATCTTTACTGCAATTAATTTATAAACTTTTAGTAGGAATAATAAAGTAATGGTACAACATAGAGTCATACAAATAGAAGCTCCTGAATTATTACAGAGAGAATGCAATTAGTTATAACAGAATAGGGAGTCTGTGACCTGCTTATATAAAAAAAAGGACATTAGATATCATTGGTGGATGCAATAGCCTCATTTTGGTGATGATTTAAATGCTGGTCTTAATAAATGTGCCCCATAGTTTATGAGCCTGAAAAATCACATACGTCCATCTAGTTCAACCTGCTATCCTACCAACTTGTTCCAGAGGAAGGCAAAATACCCAATGAGGTACATTCCATTTGATCACCAACTCCAATAATGTCCAGAAAAAGAAGTCATGCAAGTAGAAAAAAACAGCGTACAGAGGGCATAGACTCTAAAACGTAACCTTATCATTACTTGTATGTGACGTTGGAGTATTCACCATATTAGCTGTTGATTGATGGAATGTTTATATATGTCTGGTTGTCATCAGACTAGTGGGCTTATTTGAGCACTGATAACTATTTTGTCTTTTATCTTATGTCTTGGTTTGTCTATTATTGACTCCCTATTGTTATCTCATCCCCTGATGAACCCGACGGGGGAAACACATCGAAATGCTTAGGGTGGACTAAGGACATACAGGGGTAGGTTCCTGTGCAGGGAGCATCCACCATTAGCGGTAGACAGGGCTTTGTTAGGGAGAGATCCCATCCCTACTCCCTATACTACCTCTGTCACTCCCTAGGACCTTTTACTACTGTTGCTGATTATCATATGTATCCTGATTTTTGAACAGGTTCTGGTATACTATATTTCCTGGATTTATATGAATTTTAATCTTTTAAATTAAAGGTTATATTTTAGAGTCTATGCCCTCTGTGCGCTGATTTCTACATTCCATTGGGTTCAGGTGATTGAATACCTACAATCTGAATCTTATACCCTATACCGTGAATAGGAGACAAGTTTAAAACTTACCACAAATCTTGACAAGGAAATCACTGGTAAAGAGATATGTATGTAATGTGTGCACATTTTGCATTGCCCAAATAACTCCTATCCTTCCTATGGATTATTCTTCTCTTGAAACATATGTCTGTGGCCCATAGTGTAAATGTTAACTTCCGTTTTCATTGGCTAGCAACTAAAATTCAGCATAATTCTACAATATCGGAAAGACAAAGTTACGTTTTTTTATTACTATACCTTCAAATAATGGTCCAGAAACTAAAAGTACAGCAATTTTTCCCCTGAGAAGTCAAGGGTGTATTCCAGTTGTAACAAGTCATCCTCTCTTTATAGGAGAGGAAATAACTCTTTGATCAATGGGGTTCTGACCCATGGGACCCCCAGTTATCATGAGAATGGGGAACCTGTACCCCTTGGAAACCCCCAAAATGTTTGGAGTAGTTGGAAGCATGCAGACTACCACTGCATTCATCTCTGTTGGACTGAAGATAGCCCTGTACAAGCCCTGTACAACCAGTCAACTATTTTTTGTCCCATAGAGATGAATGCAGCAGCAATGTACATGCTTTTTTAGCTACTCCATCCATTTTGTGGGACACCACGGAGTACGAGGTTCCTGGTCTCATGATCAGTTGAAGGTCTAGCAGTCAGACCCGACAAATCTAATAGTTAACCCACAAACTATGGATAGGGCAAAACTTGTTATAATCAGAATACCCTTAAAACAGGTCTAGGATTTAAACATGCAGCATTATTAAAAGGCAAGTATGTTTTAAAGCTAGGTCCATTAACCTATATTGAATGAGGGGATCACAGCACGCACTTTAACCACTTCAACCCCCCTAGCTGAAACACCCTTAATGAACAGGCCACTTTTTACACTTCTGCACTACACTACTTTCACCATGCATTGCTTGGTCATGCAACTTACCACCCAAATTAATTTTACCTCCTTTTCTTCTCACTAATAGAGCTTTCATTTGGTGGTATTTCATTGCTGCTGACATTTTTACTTTTTTAGTTATTAATCGAAATTTAACAATTTTTTTGCAAAAAAATGACATTTTTCACTTTCAGTTGTAAAATTTTGCAAAAAAAAAAACGACATCCATATATACAATTTTTTGCTAAATTTATTGTTCTACATGTCTTTGATAAAAAAAAATGTTTGGGTAAAAAAAAATGGTTTGGGTAAAAGTTATAGCGTTTACAAAAAAGCGGAAAATGTGAATTTCCGCTTTTTTAAGCAGCTCTGACTTTCTGAGCACCTGTCATGTTTCCTGAAGTTCTACAATGCCCAGACAGTACAAACACCCCACAAATGACCCCATTTCAGAAAGTAGACACCCTAAGGTATTCACTGATGGGCATAGTGAGTTCATAGAACTTTTTATTTTTTGTCACAAGTTAGCGGAAAATGATGATTTCTATTTTTTTTTTCTTACAAAGTCTCATATTCCACTAACTTGTGACAAAAAATGAAACCTTCCATGAACTCACTATGCCCATCACATGATACCTTGGGGTGTCTTCTTTCCAAAATGGGGTCACTTGTGGGGTAGGTATAGTACTCTGGCATTTTAGGGGCCCAGATGCGTGAGAAGTAGTTTGAAATCAAAATCTGTAAAAAATGATCGGTGAAATCCGAAAGGTGCTCTTTAGAATGTGTGCCCCTTTGCCCACCTAGGCTGCAAAAAAGTGTCACACATCTGGTATCGCCGTACTCAGGAGAAGTTGGGGAATGTGTTTTGGGGTGTCATTTTACATAATACCATGCTGGGTGAGAGAAATATCTCGGCAAAAGACAACTTTTCCCATTTTTTTATACAAAGTTGGCATTTGACCAAGATATTTATCTCACCCAGCATGGGTATATGTAAAATGACACCCCAAAACACATTGCCCAACTTCTCCTGAGTACGGCGATACCAGATGTGTGACACTTTTTTGCAGCCTAGATGCGCAAAGCGGCCCAAATTCCTTTTAGGAGGGCATTTTTAGACATTTGGATCCCAGACTTCTTCTCACGCTTTCGGGCCCCTAAAATGCCAGGGCAGTATTCAATGAGGGGCATGGCGAGTTCATCAAATTTTTATTTTTTTGGCACAAGTTAGCGGAAATTGATATTTTTTTGTATTTTCTCACAAAGTCTCCCTTTCCGCTAACTTGGGACAAAAATTTCATGGACTCAATATGCCCCTCATGAAATACCTTGGGGTGTCTTCTTTCCGAAATGGGGTCACATGTGGCGTATTTATACTGCCCTGGCATTTTAGGGGCCCTAAAGTGTGAGAAGAAGTCTGGAATATAAATGTCAAAATTTTTTTACACAATTGGATTCCATGAGGGGTATGGTGAGTTCATGTGAGATTTTATTTTTTGACACAAGTTAGTGGAATATGAGACTTTGTAAGAAAAATAAAATAAAAATAAAATATCTATTTCCGCTAACTTGTGCCCAAAAAATGTCTAAATGGAGCCTTACAGGGGTTATCAATGACAGGGGGGTGATCAGGGAGTCTGCATGGGGTGATCACCCCCCTGTCATTGATCACCCCCCTGTAAGGCTCCATTCAGACGTCCATATGTGTTTTGCGGATCCGATCCATGTATCCGTGGATCCGTAAAAAACATACGGACGTCTGAATGGAGCCTTACAGGGGGGTGATCAATGACAGGGGGATGATCATTGACAGGGGGGTGATCAGGGAATCTATATGGGTGATCACCCCCTGTCATTGATCACCCCCCTGTAAGGCTCCATTCAGACGTCCGTATGTGTTTTGCGGATCCGATCCATGTATCCGTGGATCCGTAAAAAACATATGGACGTCTGAATGGAGCCTTACAGGGGGGTGATCAATGACAGGGGGGTTAACATGGAATCTATATGGGTGATCACCCCCCTGTCATTGATCACCCCCCCGTAAGGCTCCATTCAGTCGTCCGTATAATTTTTACGGATCCACGGATACACAGATGATCAGGGAGTCTATATGGATGATCACCCCCCTGTAAGGCTCCATTCAGACGTCCGTATGTGTTTTGCGGATCCGATCCATGTATCCGTGGATCCGTAAAAAACATACGGACGTCTGAATGGAGCCTTACAGGGGGGTGATCAATGACAGGGGGGTGATCAATGACAGGGGGTGATCAGGGAGTCTATATGAGTGATCACCCCCCTGTCATTGATCACCCTCCTGTAAGGCTCCATTCAGACGTCCGTATGTGTTTTGCGGATCCGATCCATGTATCCGTGGATCCGTAAAAAACATATGGACGTCTGAATGGAGCCTTACAGGGGGGTGATCAATGACAGGGGGGTGATCAGGGAATCTATATGGGTGATCACCCCCCTGTAAGGCTCCATTCAGACGTCCGTATATATGTTTTGCGGATCCAATCCATGTATCCGTGGATCCGTAAAAAACATACGGACGTCTGAATGGAGCCTTACAGGGGGGTGATCAATGACAGGGGGGTGATCAATGACAGGGGGGTGATCAATGACACGGGGGTGATCAGGGAATCTATATGGGTGATCACCCCCATGTCATTGATCACCCCCTGTAAGGCTCCATTCAGACGTCCGTATGTGTTTTGCGGATCCGATCTATGTATCCGTGGTTCAGTAAAAATCATACGGACGTCTGAATGGAGCCTTACAGGGGGGTGATTAATGACAGGGGGGTGATCAATGACAGGGGGGTGATCAGGGAATCTATATGGGTGATCACCCCCTGCCATTGATCACCCCCCTGTAAGGCTCCATTCAGACGTCCGTATGTGTTTTGCAGATCTGATCCATGTATCTGTGGATCCGTAAAAATCATACGGACGTCTGAATGGAGCCTTACAGGGGGGTGATCAATGACAGGGTGGTGATCAATGACAGGGGGTGATCAGGGAATCTATATGGGTGATCACCCGCCTGTCATTGATCACCCCCCTGTAAGGCTCCATTCAGACGTCCGTATGTGTTTTGCGGATCCGATCCATGTATCTGTGGATCCGTAAAAATCATACTGACGTCTGAATGGAGCCTTACAGGGAGGTGATCAATGACAGGGGGGTGATCAATGACAGGGGGGTGATCAGGGAATCTATATGGGTGACCACCCGCCTGTCAAGGCTCCATTCAGACGTCCGTATGTGTTTTGCGGATCCGATTAATGTATCCGTGGATCCGTGAAAATCATACGGACGTCTGAATGGAGCCTTACAGGGGGGTGATCAATGACAGGGTGGTGATCAATGACAGGGGGTGATCAGGGAATCTATATGGGTGATCACCCGCCTGTCATTGATCACCCCCCTGTAAGGCTCCATTCAGACGTCCGTATGTGTTTTGCGGATCCGATTCATGTATCCGTGGATCCGTAAAATTCATACGGACGTCTGAATGGAGCCTTACAGGGAGGTGATCAATGACAGGGGGGTGATCAATGACAGGGGGGTGATCAGGGAATCTATATGGGTGACCACCCGCCTGTCAAGGCTCCATTCAGACATCCGTATGTGTTTTGCGGATCCGATCCATGTATCCGTAGATCCGTAAAAATCATACAGACGTCTGAATGGAGCCTTACAGGGGGGTGATCAATGACAGGGGGGTGATCAGGGAATCTATATGGGTGATCACCCCCCTGTCATTGATCACCCCCCTGTAAGGCTCCATTCAGACGTCCGTATGTGTTTTGCGGATACAATCTATGTATCCGTGGATCCGTAAAAATCATACGGACGTCTGAATGGAGCCTTACAGGGGGGTGATCAATGACAGGGGGGTGATCAGGGAGTCTTTATGGGGTGATCATGGGTGATCAGGGGTTCATAAGGGGCTAATAAGTGACAGGGGGGGTGTAGTGTAGTGGTGTTTTGTGGTACTTTACTGAGCTACCTGTGTCCTCTGGTGGTCGATCCAAGCAAAAGGGACCACCAGAGGACCAAGTAGCAGGTATATTAGACGCTGTTATCAAAACAGCGTCTAATATACCTGTTAGGGGTTAAAAAAATCGCATCTCCAGCCTGCCAGCGAACGATCGCCGCTGGCAGGCTGGAGATCCTGTCTCTTACCTTCCGATCCTGCGAACGCGCACGCCTGTGTTCACAGGAAATCATGGCTCTCGCGAGATGACGCGTATATGCGTCACTCTGCGCAGAGCTGCCGCCTCCGGACCGCGAATCTGCGTTAGACATTAGATAGAAGTTGATTGATGGTTGAACAGCAGTTGAATAAACAAACGTCCCTATCACAGATATGACTGTACGCACTTTAGTCCATATTGGCCCTTTACTGTTGTTTAAAGGGGTTGTCCGGGTTCAGAGCTGAACCCGGACATACCCTTATTTTCACCCCGGCAGCCCTCCTGAGCCTGGCATCGGAGCATCTCATGCTCCGATGCGCTCCCGTGCCCTGCGCTAGATCGCGCAGGGCACAGGCTCTTGTGTTTTCAATAACACACTGCCGGGCGGTAACTTCCGCCCAGCAGTGTGTTCGGTGACGTCACCGGCTCTGAGGGGCGGGCTTTAGCTCTGCCCTAGCCGTTTTATTGGCTAGGGCAGAGCCAAATCCCGCCCATCAGTGCCGGTGACGTCACCGGGCTGCCTGTCAGCCCCATAGAGAGCCCTGGTACGTCACCGGAACTCAGAAAAATGCCTTTGCCCTGCGCGATTTAGCGCAGGGCAAAGGAGAGCATCGGAGCATGAACTGCTCCGATGCTCATGTCAGGGGGGCTGCCGGGGTGAAAATGGAGGTATGTCCAGGTTCAGCTCTGAACCTGGACAACCCCTTTAAGTTGCCCATACACGTTCAATTAAACCAGGCTATCATTGGATATTGGATAAAAATGTCAAATATGGCAGACTTCTTTTCAAAATATAATGATCTATCTATCATCTGTTGGATAAACCAATCGTTTAATGCATTTCAACAGATAAACGTTCATTTTCGTTGGAATCATCCATTTTTAACATCTTTAGACTAATGTGTATATTCAGCTTTACTCAAGCTCCTTTTACCTTATTTTTTGACTTTCAAGGAAACTGATATAAATGTTTGTAATGTGCATACATCAGAATAGTTAAGAGCCAGTAGACTCCCCTCATAAATACAAACCCATAAACATAAGCTCACTCTGTTGTTTTTAATCAATTAATCAGCAAACAGCACATCATTGATTTACCTTTTCGGATAATTGCTAAGCGGACCATAAGGCCCTATTAGACGGTTCGATTTAGGGACATTTATTGGAGATACGAACGCATGTTCCTGATAATTGGCCTAAATAATCAAGCAGCTGATCAGCTCACTCAGCTGCTGATTGGCATCTTTCATCAGTCTGAAAGATGCCCGATAATTGGCAGCACATCTCCCTGTATAGTCATCTGTAGAAGAGAATGAGGGAGGAATGACCGCAGTAGCAGTCGTTCCTCTCTTATTCAAAGTTTGCATTGTTCTGTGTAATCAGGCCAGTTCAAACAAGCGCTGATGGATGATTGTCATCCATCGGCACTCGCACTGCCCAAAGATCAGACAGTGTAATGCCACCCATACACATTCAGCTATCTCTCCCAACTCCTCCCTAGGTCAGCAGAACATGCATGTGTTGTAAATTAGGAAAGCAGAGAAAGCCACTGTAGACACCTCTACCAGTGACTTATTTCACTAGAAAACAAAAGGATCAGGCAAAAATAGTAATTTCAACCGATCCCCGTCTCCCACCACATCATCTGTCAGGGGAAAGTTGGGAGCTTCTCACACACAATAGACTGTTGGCCAAACCCACGTGTATGGCCAACTTTACAGACTGAATGGTTTAATTATAGGTGCTCATTGTCATTCACATCCCCTACCTTTTGATATTCTCCAGTCTAGTGACATTGCCACAAAAAATATTCTTAACTGCTCCAAAATATTATGAAACGTGTAAATGTCTTAGGGGGGAATTTATTATACCCTCTGCGCCAGAAGACTGGCTCCAAAAAGTTGTACTTGTGTACACTGTACTTGTGCAAAATTTTGCTACTTTCTCTGAGTTTTATGTATGCTCGCCTGTTTACATGTATTATAATCTACACCAGGAAACTAGCATAGATTATATTGAAATATACACCAGTTCTCTTGCTGGTGTAGATCTGCATTTAGGCACACAGATACACCACGATTACTAAGAGACATAAGCCTCTTTATAAAGGTGGCGCATCTGATGCCAATTCGGGGCAGATTAAGGCTGGTGTGTAATATGCTGATCCCAATAAATACACTCCTTAGTGTTCAAGAGCTACTAAGACATTTTTCAAAAAGTAAAGCTACGCTCACACTATAGTTCCAGTACATTTTCTTTAAAGGAATGTATCACCTAGCATTTTTTTCTGCCAGTTAAAACCAGTGACACGTTCTATTTTTTAATCTTTTCTTTTTATTTTCCAATTGTAGATTTAAATTATTTTTTTCCTGTATATGATAATGGGAACAGCCATCTTGTCTGAGCCAACTGGGACCATAGGCACAATAGACTAGAAGAGACCTATTAACTTCTATGGAAGAGTTTTCTATGTGTGCACTGTGACCTGTGTAGAGTAGATTAGCTTTGAGAATCACTTATTGTGAATGGTGGATCATATATTATCTATATATGTAATCTCATTGTAAACTTTTATCATGCTATTATTAGGCTTAGTGGCCACTGTGAAAACTGCAAGATTTTAGGATCTATCTATCTATCTATCTATCTATCTATCTATCTATCTATCACTTGGAAAGTTACAAATAACCACAGAAAAGTCTAAAAATATTTTTAAGGCTACTTTTACATAAGTGTTTATGCTGTCCGGTTTTGAGATCTGGCAGGGGATCTCAAAACCACAGCAAAACACTTCCATTCAAATAATACAACCAGATGCATCCTTTCAGAACGGATCCAGTTATGGAGGCTTTGGTCATGGTCATATTTTGAATGGACCATTTCAAACAAACTCACTGGTGCATAATGCTAAACATGATGTCTGCCAAATAACAATACAATACACAATAATATTACACATTCATGGCATAAAATTACTAGTGCAAGAAAAATTACAAGTTCATTGATTTCTAGCAAACAGAATAATATTAATGTTAATTATACTGTATATAAAAGGCGGTCAAAAGAATAAAGGGGGAAAAAACCTCAAAAACAAAATAAAGAAATCTCCTTTGCTTGTTGGGAAATATCTTGACCGCCTGTTGTCTGTAATGCGTAATGTGTAAGTAGAAATCAATGAAATCCTATGTGGTTTTGTGCAAATTTTCAATCAATGTAAACTGATTTCTCTTTTCGGAAGGTTAAAGTAGTTTAATGGTTGAAAGCACAGTGCTGTTCAGCAAGATGCAAAAGTCAAAGGGTTAGGGGATTAGGAATTTATTTCCTTTTAGACTTACCATGCCTTTTTATCCAAAGACACTTTTTAAATAACATTGTACCATAGTCTTAAATGAGAGACAAACTTACAGAAAGTGGATGAAATAAGGAAAAAAAAAAATAACCAGCATCTTGTTTCTTCTTGGCTGTATGTCATAGGCCATTGTTTGTTGTGTTTCTAGTGCTTACCAATTGTTGCGGCTTTGATGTGTAGGGTCCATGTGTTTTGTGATTGTTAATAACATGTGCCCGTCTTTGTATTATTTTTGTGACATTTACTTCACTTTAAAGCTTTATTTTACATTATAAATCTGTATTTGATGTTACTTTGTAGGCTCTACTTATAAATAGACATAAAATATTCTCACTGAAGCTGGCACGTAAACATGGTCTGCCACTAGACCATGAAAAATATGGAAAAACATTAATTTACTGGCAATCAAAAATTTCTACTGATCTTATGATACTTTTTGTCTTTATGTCTAAAGCTGTGTTCAAACATCTGCTGCTTTCTTGTTAGCTCAGGCCACAGGACTTCACTCATATTGTAGCACATGCTGGTCCAGTGCCTGCACAAAACATGTGCAGCTGTTTCCGTGGTAAGTGATCCAATGTTTTTACCAGGCATTGCGTAGACAACTATTATACAGCCAGTGAGTTGGCAGCCAGATGCAACCCTCAAGCCATCTGCATCTGGCTTCCCAGATATTAGACACTGCAATTGTGCACTAGTTGCCAATAGTGTTGAAACTTGACACTAGGACACAACCATTTTAGTAAGAGTTAACACAAAGGTAAGAGCCATATTACCAAAAGATGCTTCTCTTTTTAATACTAAGATAGTGTGTTATCCTTTAAAAGTAACCCACAAGCTTTAACAAGTTTAGGAACCTCTAATGTAGATGGATGTGGTATAAACTGCAACACCCACAAAGCAAATATGTAGACTACATGACACAATATGAACTTATCTTAGCTAAATTGTCTGCCAGTAAACAATTTTGAATGCAGTTGTGGACAAGAGTGGAATGTGGACAGGATGTAACTGAAATTACAAAGTCGATGAAGGATTGTTACTGTAATTAGTTTAAAATACTTGAATTTATGTTCCCACTGTTACAGTTTATTAATATTACTAATTTATTTAATATTACTTGAGTTCCTGGTTAGAATGTTATACAATCCTCCTAGCAGTGTTGCAATGCCTGATCTTCAGCACCATGGAAGATAACACATCCATTGCCGCTCGTTTGCACTGGCCTGATTACATGGGCCGACACATACTGATTGTGGGAGGAATGATTGCTACTGCAGTCATTCCTTTCTCATTCTGTTTTACTCATTATCAGTAGCACATCCCTGATTACACAGGAAGATATGCTTTACCTAAATAAAGCTTGTTGAAAGATTGCAGCGCAGTGGGCACTCTGAAGCTATCACAGTCATGCCTACTATTGGCATGGCTGTGATTGGTTGGCGCAGCATGAGACCCTGCATGTATAAATGCCGGACCACCTGTTGCGCCGCTATTATGCTCTAACTAGTGTGGTGACACAATGTTGCTGCAGTGAGGGACAGTGTTAAGCTTTAATGTAGCTGTTTAGTCTGTGGGTGATCTGTAGGCATTTTTGATCTGTAGAATACTCCTTCTTTGCTCCATTGACACCTGTAGAAATTTTTGATCGGTGCAATACACCTCCTTTGCACCAGTGTCACAGAAATACAATGCTTTATTGGGCTGTTAATTATGTGGGTGACCTATAACCATTTTTGGGGTTTTAAAATACCACCTTATTATTTGTCTTACCGTAATAGAATTGATAATCAGTCTGTTAATTGTGTCAGTGACATAAAGCCATTTTGCGGTTCAAAACACTGCTTTTGCATCCGTCTTACTGTAAAAGACATAAACCCATTTTTTGGGATGCAAAACACTCCCTTTGCATTCGTGACATGGAAATAGAATACTTCCTTCACATTGTCTTCCACCCGGTCCCCTGCTGAAAGTGCAGAGTTGGCACTGGCGGACCACGGGCATCTGTCTTCCACCTCAACCCCTTTCACATCAGCCAAGCAGTCTGTGCCCCAAGTCATGCAGCAGTCACTTATACTTTTTGATAACTTTGCAGGTGGGGGTTCCATGGGCCATCCACCTAGCTCTGCCCCAGAAGTGGAAAAGATTGAGTACACTGATGCCCAACCACTTATGTTTGAGGATGAGGACATGGGAGGGCCACCGCAGCACGTATCTGATGATGACTTGAGATGAGCAAATTTCGTAAAAATTTGAATTGGTCGGTTCGCCGAATTTCCCAAAAAGATTCAATCCGAAAGTATTTGTTGCGAATCATGTTAAAACACAGCATTTTCTGTCTGTAGAGAAACTGTATAATGGTGTAGAACACTGTGCCTTGTAGTACTAAGCATAGAGAGTTTGCTGAGTTAGTGAAACAATACTGTGAGTCAGTATGACACGCAGATGACAAGCTTCACTCTTAGAATCACTGCACACTTCACTTCTTTGGGCAGTTACGGGTCAAAAACTGACCAAATAACTGAAGTGTGAACTCAGCCTGACAGGTCAATGTTAGCACCAGGTACAAAGAACCATGCAAAGGCCCAAGATCCTACTAAAGCGTGAAAGAGCACACTCCTTTTTCACTGATTCACTGATTCCACATTGATTTCTACAGAACCTGTTGTATTAAATGCTGATACAAGTAGAGCCCCTCTGACAGAGTGGAGAGGGTGTCAGGAGACCAAAGGGTGGCCCAGTGACATAGTGTTGAGGTGGCAGCAGCATGATGAGACCACAGAGTGGTGATGTTGCAGCAGCAAAAGGAAACCACAGATTTTTGAGGTGGCAGCAGCATAAGGAGACGACAGAGTGGACCAGTGACAGAGTAGGGAGGTGGCAGCAGCATGAAGAGACCACAGAGTGGCCCAGTGACATAGTGCTGAGGTAGCAGCAGCATGAGAAGAACACAGAGTGTCCCAGTGACAGAGTATTGAGGTAGCAGCATTAGGAGAACACAGAGTGGTGATGTGGCGGCAGCAGGAGGAGAACACAGAGTGGCCCAGTGACATATTGTTGAGGTGGCAGCAGCATTGGCAGACTAAAAGTGGTAAAGTGGCAGCAAAATGAGGAGCCCACAGAGTGGCCCAGTGACATAGTGGTGAGGTGGCAGCAGCATAAGGCGACCACAGAGTGGTGAGGTGGCAGCAGCATGCAGAGACCACAGAGTGGCCCAGTGACATAGTGTTGAAGTGGCAGCAGCATGAAGAGACCACAGAGTGATAAGGTGGCAACAGCATGAGGAAACCACAAAGTGTTGAGGTGGCAGCAGCATGAGGAACACACAGTGTGGACCAGTGAAATAGTGGTGAGGCGGCAGCAGCATAAATAGACCACAGAGTGGTGAGGTGGCAGCAGAATGAGGAGACCACAGAGTGGTGAGGTGGCAGCAGCATATGGAGAACACACAGTGGCCCAGTAACATAATGGTGAGGTGGCAGCAGCATATGGAGAACACACAGTGGCCCAGTAACATAATGGTGAGGTGGCAGCAGCATGAGAATACCACAGAGTGGTGAGGTGGCAGCGGCATGAGGAGGCCACACAGTGATGAGGTGGCAGCAGCATAAGGAGACCTCATAGTGGCCCAGTGACATAGTGCTGAAGTGTCAGCAGCATGAGGAGACCACAGAGTGGCCCAGTGACATAGTGGTGAGATGGCAGCAACATGAGGAGACCACAGAGTGGTGAGTCTATTGGAAAAAGTCAGAAATCAACAGAAACACCATCAAAATGGATCGGGAACAGCATGGGGACGATGTCTGGATACATATTTGACTCCCAGGTCCATGCTGGGAACCATGTTGTCCGAGTTGTACAGGAAAAATTGTTAGGAAACATTCTTTCCAGTATATTCAATTGTGTATATATATATATATATATATATATATATATATATATCCAAAAGATGGCAGGGCAGCACTCCTCACTTCAAGTGATGAAGACGATTCAGGTGCCAGTGTTATTCCCCTGAGTCTTGGGGTCCAAACACAATACAAATAAATGTAACACAGCACTCCTTAGATAAAAAGGGAAAAATTTCAAAACGCATTCAACACATGTTGATACAAGCAACGTTTCAGCTCTCACAGAGCCATCACTTGGCTTGATAATGGCTCTGTGAGCTCAGCATGAGGAGATCACAAAGTGGTGAGGTGGCAGCAGCATGGGGATACCACAGAGTGGAAAGGTGGCAGCGGCATGAGGAGACCACACAGTGGTGAGGTGGAAGCAGCATGAGGAGACCACAGAATGTCCCAGTGACATAGTGATGAGGTGGCAGCAGCATGAGGACACCACAGAGTG
The DNA here is from genome assembly GCF_014858855.1 of Bufo gargarizans. Classification (NCBI taxonomy): domain Eukaryota; kingdom Metazoa; phylum Chordata; class Amphibia; order Anura; family Bufonidae; genus Bufo; species Bufo gargarizans. Next base: position 641,532,899 of record NC_058080.1, on the reverse strand, counting down.
GCCCAGTGACATAGTGGTGAGGTGACAGCAGCATGAGGAGACCACACAGTGGTGAGGTGGCAGCTAGTGATGATCGTGCCTAGAGTTGAGCGAACACCTGGATGTTCGGGTTCGAGAAGTTCGGCCGAACATCCCGGAAATGTTCGGGTTCGGGATCCGAACCCGATCCGAACTTCGTCCCGAACCCGAACCCCATTGAAGTCAATGGGGACCCGAACTTTTCGGCACTAAAAAGGCTGTAAAACAGCCCAGGAAAGAGCTAGAGGGCTGCAAAAGGCAGCAACATGTAGGTAAATCCCCTGCAAACAAATGTGGATAGGGAAATGAATTAAAATAAAAATTAAATAAATAAAAATTAACCAAAATCAATTGGAGAGAGGTTCCATAGCAGAGAATCTGGCTTCCCGTCACCCACCACTGGAACAGTCCATTCTCAGATATTTAGGCCCCGGCACCCAGGCAGAGGAGAGAGGTCCCGTAACAGAGAATCTGTCTTCATGTCAGCAGAGAATTAGTCTGCATGTCATAGCAGAGAATGAGGCTTCACGTCAGCCACCACTGCAACAGTCCATTGGCATATATTTAGGCCCAGCACCCAGGCAGAGGAGGGAGGTCCCGTAACAGAGAATCTGTCTTCATGTCAGCAGAGAATTAGTCTGCATGTCATAGCAGAGAATGAGGCTTCACGTCAGCCACCACTGCAACAGTCCATTGGCATATATTTAGGCCCAGCACACACACAGGCAGAGGAGAGAGGTCCCGTAACAGAGAATCTGGCTTCATGTCAGCAGAGAATCAGTCTGCATGTCATAGCAGAGAATGAGGCTTCACGTCAGCCACCACTGCAACAGTCCATTGGCATATATTTAGGCCCAGCACACACACAGGCAGAGGAGAGAGGTCCCGTAACAGAGAATCTGGCTTCATGTCAGCAGAGAATCAGTCTGCATGTCATAGCAGAGAATGAGGCTTCACGTCAGCCACCACTGCAACAGTCCATTGGCATATATTTAGGCCCAGCACCCAGGCAGAGGAGGGAGGTCCCGTAACAGAGAATCTGTCTTCATGTCAGCAGAGAATTAGTCTGCATGTCATAGCAGAGAATGAGGCTTCACGTCAGCCACCACTGCAACAGTCCATTGGCATATATTTAGGCCCAGCACACACACAGGCAGAGGAGAGAGGTCCCGTAACAGAGAATCTGGCTTCATGTCAGCAGAGAATCAGTCTGCATGTCATAGCAGAGAATGAGGCTTCACGTCAGCCACCACTGCAACAGTCCATTGGCATATATTTAGGCCCAGCACACACACAGGCAGAGGAGAGAGGTCCCGTAACAGAGAATCTGGCTTCATGTCAGCAGAGAATCAGTCTGCATGTCATAGCAGAGAATGAGGCTTCACGTCAGCCACCACTGCAACAGTCCATTGGCATATATTTAGGCCCAGCACCCAGGCAGAGGAGGGAGGTCCCGTAACAGAGAATCTGTCTTCATGTCAGCAGAGAATTAGTCTGCATGTCATAGCAGAGAATGAGGCTTCACGTCAGCCACCACTGCAACAGTCCATTGGCATATATTTAGGCCCAGCACCCAGGCAGAGGAGGGAGGTCCCGTAACAGAGAATCTGTCTTCATGTCAGCAGAGAATTAGTCTGCATGTCATAGCAGAGAATGAGGCTTCACGTCAGCCACCACTGGAACAGTCCATTCTCAGATATTTAGGCCCCGGCACCCAGGCAGAGGAGAGAGGTCCCGTAACAGAGAATCTGTCTTCATGTCAGCAGAGAATTAGTCTGCATGTCATAGCAGAGAATGAGGCTTCACGTCAGCCACCACTGCAACAGTCCATTGGCATATATTTAGGCCCAGCACCCAGGCAGAGGAGAGAGGTCCCGTAACAGACAATCTGGCTTCATGTCAGCAGAGAATCAGTCTGCATGTCATAGCAGAGAATCAGGCTTCACGTCACCCACCACTGCAACAGTCCATTGTCATAAATTTAGGCCCAGCACTAGTGTTGAGCGGCATGTCCCATATTCGAATTCGCGAAATTTTGTGAATATTCGAAAGAATATTCGTAAAATATTCGCGATTATTCAAATTCGTTATTATTTCGCATATGCGATAATTCGAATTATCGCATAATACATATGCTATGCAAAATTCACATGTGCGCTAATGAAATCGCCTTACGAAGATTCGCAACTCAATTCAATCACTAATGTATGAATGCAATGCCCTTTGCCTCTGTTCTGGGACAAGTGTAGATATTCGCATGTGCGCTAATAAAATCGCCTTACGAAGATTCGCACCTCAATCACTTTCTAGGGAATGTGAGACTTTTGGGAATCAATCGAGATACAGTGGGGGGTGATGACAGTAGTTGACAGAGTACAGATCAATGTAATCTGTAAGGTGGAAAGTAAAATAAAAAATACGAATATTCGTAAATCGAATTTTACGAAGTTCTACGTATTCGCGAATATGGTGCTATACTATATGAATGCACAGGCCTTTGCCTCTCTGTTCTGGGGACAAGTGTAGATATTTGCATTTGCGTTAATAAAATCGCCTTACGAAGATTCGCAGCTCAATTCAATCACTAATGTATGAATGCAAAGCCCTTTGCCTCTGTTCTGGGACAAGTGTAGATATTCGCATGTGCGCTAATAAAATCGCCTTACGAAGATTCGCAACTCAATTCACTAATGTATGAATGCAAAGCCCTTTGCCTCTGTTCTGGGACGTGCCGATATTCGCATGTGCGCTAATAAAATCGCCTTACGAAGATTCGCGCCTCAATCACTTTCTAGGCAATGTGAGTAAGATCTGAGCTGTTGGACCTTTGGGAAACAATCAATTATATGTGTACTGTAATTTTGTGGGGGGGGGGGGGGAAACAAAAAACGAATATTCGTTTTTACGAATATATAGCACTATATTCGAAATATTCGCGAAATCGCGAAGTTGCGATATTCGCGAAAAAAATTTGCTTTTCGAATATTCGCGCTCAACACTACCCAGCACCCAGGCAGAGGAGAGAGGTCCCGTAACAGAGAATCTGGCTTCATGTCAGCAGAGAATCAGTCTTCATATCATAGCAGAGAATCAGGCTTCACGTCACCCACCACTGTAAGAGTCAATTTTCATAAATTTAGGCCCAGAACCCAGGCAGAGGAGAAAGGTCCCGTAACAGACAATCTGGCTTCATGTCAGCAGAGAATCAGTCTTCATATCATAGCAGAGAATCAGGCTTCACGTCACCCACCACTGCAACAGTCAATTGTCATAAATTTAGGCCCAGCACCCAGGCAGAGGAGAGAGCTCCCGTAACAGAGGATCTGGCTTCATGTCAGCAGAGAATCAGTCTGCATGTCATAGCAGAGAATGAGGCTTCACGTCACCCACCACTGCAACAGTCCATTGGCATATATTTAGGCCTAGCACACAGGCAGAGCAGAGAGGTCCCGTAACAGACAATCTGGCTTCATGTCAGCAGAGAATCAGTCTGCATGTCATAGCAGAGAATGAGGCTTCACGTCACCCACCACTGCAACAGTCCATTGGCATATATTTAGGCCTAGCACACAGGCAGAGCAGAGAGGTCCCGTAACAGACAATCTGGCTTCATGTCAGCAGAGAATCAGTCTGCATGTCATAGCAGAGAATGAGGCTTCACGTCACCCACCACTGCAACAGTCCATTGGCATATATTTAGGCCTAGCACACAGGCAGAGCAGAGAGGTCCCGTAACAGACAATCTGGCTTCATGTCAGCAGAGAATCAGTCTGCATGTCATAGCAGAGAATGAGGCTTCACGTCACCCACCACTGCAACAGTCCATTGGCATATATTTAGGCCTAGCACACAGGCAGAGCAGAGAGGTCCCGTAACAGACAATCTGGCTTCATGTCAGCAGAGAATCAGTCTGCATGTCATAGCAGAGAATGAGGCTTCACGTCACCCACCACTGCAACAGTCCATTGGCATATATTTAGGCCTAGCACACAGGCAGAGCAGAGAGGTCCCGTAACAGACAATCTGGCTTCATGACAGCAGAGAATCAGTCTGCATGTCATAGCAGAGAATGAGGCTTCACGTCAGCCACCACTGCAACAGTCCATTGGCATATATTTAGGCCTAGCACACAGGCAGAGCAGAGAGGTCCCGTAACAGACAATCTGGCTTCATGACAGCAGAGAATCAGTCTGCATGTCATAGCAGAGAATCAGGCTTCACGTCAGCCACCACTGCAACAGTCCATTGTCATAAATTTAGGCCCAGCACCCAGGCAGAGGAGAGAGGTCCCGTAACAGAGAATCTGGCTTCATGTCAGCAGAGAATCAGTCTTCATATCATAGCAGAGAATCAGGCTTCACGTCACCCACCACTGCAACAGTCAATTGTCATAAATTTAGGCCCAGCACCCAGGCAGAGGAGAGAGCTCCCGTAACAGAGGATCTGGCTTCATGTCAGCAGAGAATCAGTCTGCATGTCATAGCAGAGAATGAGGCTTCACGTCACCCACCACTGCAACAGTCCATTGGCATATATTTAGGCCTAGCACACAGGCAGAGGAGAGGTTCATTCAACTTTGGGTAGCCTCGCAATATAATGGTAAAATGAAAATAAAAATAGGATTGAATGAGGAAGTGCCCTGGAGTCCAATAATATATGGTTATGGGGAGGTAGTTAATGTCTAATCTGGACAAGGGACGGACAGGTCCTGTGGGATCCATGCCTGGTTCATTTTTATGAACGTCAGCTTGTCCACATTGGCTGTAGACAGGCGGCTGCGTTTGTCTGTAATGACGCCCCCTGCCGTGCTGAATACACGTTCAGACAAAACGCTGGCTGCCGGGCAGGCCAGCACCTCCAAGGCATAAAAGGCTAGCTCTGGCCACGTGGACAATTTAGAGACCCAGAAGTTGAATGGGGCCGAACCATCAGTCAGTACGTGGAGGGGTGTGCACACGTACTGTTCCACCATGTTAGTGAAATGTTGCCTCCTGCTAACACGTTGCGTATCAGGTGGTGGTGCAGTTAGCTGTGGCGTGTTGACAAAAGTTTTCCACATCTCTGCCATGCTAACCCTGCCCTCAGAGGAGCTGGCCGTGACACAGCTGCCTTGGCGACCTCTTGCTCCTCCTCTGCCTTGGCCTTGGGCTTCCACTTGTTCCCCTGTGACATTTGGGAATGCTCTCAGTAGCGTGTCTACCAACGTGCGCTTGTACTCGCGCATCTTCCTATCACGCTCCAGTGCAGGAAGTAAGGTGGGCACATTGTCTTTGTAGCGTGGATCCAGCAGGGTGGCAACCCAGTAGTCCGCACAGGTTAAAATGTGGGCAACTCTGCTGTCGTTGCGCAGGCACTGCAGCATGTAGTCGCTCATGTGTGCCAGGCTGCCCAGGGATAAGGACAAGCTGTCCTCTGTGGGAGGCGTATCGTCATCGTCCTGCCTTTCCCCCCAGCCACGCACCAGTGATGGACCCGAGCTGCGTTGGGTGCCACCCCGCTGTGACCATGCTTCATCCTCATCCTCCTCCACCTCCTCCTCATCCTCGTCCTCCTCGTCCTCCAGTAGTGGGCCCTGGCTGGCCACATTTGTACCTGGCCTCTGCTGTTGCCAAAAACCTCCCTCTGAGTCACTTCGAAGAGACTGGCCTGAAAGTGCTAAAAATGACCCCTCTTCCTCCTCCTCCTCCTCCTCCTCCTGGGCCACCTCCTCTTCCATCATCGCCCTAAGTGTTTTCTCAAGGAGACATAGAAGTGGTATTGTAACGCTGATAACGGTGTCATCGCCACTGGCCATGTTGGTGGAGTACTCGAAACAGCGCAACAGGGCACACAGGTCTCGCATGGAGGCCCAGTCATTGGTGGTGAAGTGGTGCTGTTCTGTAGTGCGACTGACCCGTGCGTGCTGCAGCTGAAACTCCACTATGGCCTGCTGCTGCTCGCACAGTCTGTCCAGCATGTGCAAGGTGGAGTTCCACCTGGTGGGCACGTCGCATATGAGGCGGTGAGCGGGAAGGCCGAAGTTACGCTGTAGCGCAGACAGGCGAGCAGCAGCAGGATGTGAACGCCGGAAGCGCGAACAGACGGCCCGCACTTTATGCAGCAGCTCTGACATGTCGGGGTAGTTGTGAATGAACTTCTGCACCACCAAATTCAGCACATGCGCCAAGCAAGGGATGTGCGTCAAATTGGCTAGTCCCAGAGCTGCAACGAGATTTCGCCCATTATCACACACCACCAGGCCGGGCTTGAGGCTCACCGGCAGCAACCACTCGTCGGTCTGTTGTTCTATACCCCGCCACAACTCCTGTGCGGTGTGGGGCCTGTCCCCCAAACATATGAGTTTCAGAATGGCCTGCTGACGTTTACCCCGGGCTGTGCTGAAGTTGGTGGTGAAGGTGTGTGGCTGACTGGATGAGCAGGTGGAAGAAGAGGAGGAGGAAGCCGAGAAGGAGGAGGTGGCAACAGGAGGCAAAGAATGTTGCCCTGCGATCCTTGGCGGCGGAAGGACGTGCGCCAAACAGCTCTCCGCCTGGGGCCCAGCTGCCACTACATTTACCCAGTGTGCAGTTAGGGAGATATAGCGTCCCTGGCCGTGCTTACTGGTCCACGTATCTGTGGTTAGGTGGACCTTGCTACAGATGGCGTTGCGCAGTGCACACTTGATTTTATCGGATACTTGGTTGTGCAGGGAAGGCACGGCTCTCTTGGAGAAGTAGTGCCGGCTGGGAACAACATACTGTGGGACAGCAAGCGACATGAGCTGTTTGAAGCTGTCTGTGTCCACCAGCCTAAATGACAGCATTTCATAGGCCAGTAGTTTAGAAATGCTGGCATTCAGGGCCAGGGATCGAGGGTGGCTAGGTGGGAATTTACGCTTTCTATCAAATGTTTGTGAGATGGAGAGCTGAACGCTGGCGTGTGACATGGTTGAGACGCTTGGTGACGGAGGTGGTGGTGGTGGTGTTGGTGGTACATCCCCTGTTTGCTGGGCGGCAGGTGCCAACGTTCCTCCAGAGGCGGAGGAAGAGGCCGAGGCGGCAGCAGCAGAATAGGCCGAGGCGGCAGCAGCAGAAGAGGTAGCAGGGGGAGCCTGAGTGACTTCCTTGGTTTTAAGGTGTTTACTCCACTGCAGTTCATGCTTTGCATGCAGGTGCCTGGTCATGCAGGTTGTGCTCAGGTTCAGAACGTTAATGCCTCGCTTCAGGCTCTGATGGCACAGCGTGCAAACCACTCGGGTCTTGTCGTCAGCACATTGTTTGAAGAAGTGCCATGCCAGGGAACTCCTTGAAGCTGCCTTTGGGGTGCTCGGTCCCAGATGGCGGCGGTCAGTAGCAGGCGGAGTCTCTTGGCGGCGGGTGTTCTGCTTTTGCCCACTGCTCCCTCTTTTGCTACGCTGTTGGCTCGGTCTCACCACTGCCTCTTCCTCCGAACTGTGAAAGTCAGTGGCACGACCTTCATTCCATGTGGGGTCTAGGACCTCATCGTCCCCTGCATCGTCTTCCACCCAGTCTTGATCCCTGACCTCCTGTTCAGTCTGCACACTGCAGAAAGACGCAGCAGTTGGCACCTGTGTTTCGTCATCATCAGAGACATGCTGAGGTGGTATTCCCATGTCCTCATCATCAGGAAACATAAGTGGTTGTGCGTCAGTGCATTCTATGTCTTTCACCGCTGGGGAAGGGCTAGGTGGATGCCCTTGGGAAACCCTGCCAGCGGAGTCTTCAAACAGCATAAGAGACTGCTGCATAACTTGAGGCTGAGACAGTTTCCCTGGTATGCATGGGGGTGATGTGACAGACTGATGGGGTTGGTTTTCAGGCGCCATCTGTGCGCTTTCTGCAGAAGACTGGGTGGGAGATAATGTGAACGTGCTGGATCCACTGTCGGCCACCCAATTGACTAATGCCTGTACCTGCTCAGGCCTTACCATCCTTAGAACGGCATTGGGCCCCACCATATATCGCTGTAAATTCTGGCGGCTACTGGGACCTGAGGTAGTTGGTACACTAGGACGTGTGGATGTGGCAGAACGGCCACGTCCTCTCCCAGCACCAGAGGGTCCACTAACACCACCACGACCATGTCCACGTCCGCGTCCCTTACTAGATGTTTTTCTCATTGTTATGGTTCACCACAACAACAAATATATTATTTGGCCCAATGTATTGTATTCAAATTCAGCGGGATATAAATTTGAGGCCTAGTATTTAGGCGCTGGGTGACCGGTATGGATTTAGTGACAGAATTAGACTTGGAAATGCACAGAAGCGTGTGTGTGTGAAGTTATTCTGAATGACCCAATGTGCACCTTGAATATTATATACCCTTTTAGGGATAGATTTCAAATAGCTCTGATATAGCAGAAACCACTAAATTATGAAATTGCTAAATTGGGAATTGTACTTCAACCCAGAACAAAAAATGTGCTTTGACGGACACTAAATATCTTGCCCAGCAACAACAGTACAACGGTGGGTAACGAGAGATTTAGAGGGAATTAAATTTGAGGCCTAGTATTTAGGCGCTGGGTCACCGGTATGGATTTAGTGACAGAATTAGACTTGGAAATACACAGTAGCGGGTGTGTGTGAAGTTATTCTGAATGACCCTATGTGCACCTTCAATATTATATACCCTTTTAGGGATAGATTTCAAATAGCTCTGATATAGCAGAAACCACTAAATTATGAAATTGCTAAATTGGGAATTGTACTTCAACCCAGAACAAAAAATGTGCTTTGACGGACACTAAATATCTTGCCCAGCAACAACAGTACAGCGGTGGGTAACGAGAGATTTAGAGGGAATTAAATTTGAGGCCTAGTATTTAGGCGCTGGGTCACCGGTATGGATTTAGTGACAGAATTAGACTTGGAAATGCACAGAAGCGGTGTGTGTGAAGTTATTCTGAATGACCCTATGTGCACCTTCAATATTATATACCCTTTTTGGGATAGATTTCAAATAGCTCTGATATAGCAGGAACCACTAAATTATGAAATTGCTAAATTGGGAATTGTACTTCAACCCAGAACAAAAAATGTGCTTTGACGGGCACTAAATAACTTTCCCAGCTACAACAGGACAACGGGTAACGAGAGATTTAGAGGGATTTAAATTTGAGGCCTAGTATTTAGGCGCTGGGTGACAGGTATGGATTTAGTGACAGAATTAGACTTGGAAATACACAGTAGCGGGTGTGTGTGAAGTTATTCTGAATGACCCTATGTGCACCTTCAATATTATATACCCTTTTAGGGATAGATTTCAAATAGCTCTGATATAGCAGAAACCACTAAATTATGAAATTGCTAAATTGGGAATTGTACTTCAACCCAGAACAAAAAATGTGCTTTGACGGACACTAAATATCTTGCCCAGCAACAACAGTACAGCGGTGGGTAACGAGAGATTTAGAGGGAATTAAATTTGAGGCCTAGTATTTAGGCGCTGGGTCACCGGTATGGATTTAGTGACAGAATTAGACTTGGAAATACACAGTAGCGGGTGTGTGTGAAGTTATTCTGAATGACCCTATGTGCACCTTCAATATTATATACCCTTTTTGGGATAGATTTCAAATAGCTCTGATATAGCAGGAACCACTAAATTATGAAATTGCTAAATTGGGAATTGTACTTCAACCCAGAACAAAAAATGTGCTTTGACGGGCACTAAATAACTTTCCCAGCTACAACAGGACAACGGTAACGAGAGATTTAGAGGGATTTAAATTTGAGGCCTAGTATTTAGGCGCTGGGTGACAGGTATGGGTTTAGTGACAGAATTAGACTTGGAAATACACAGTAGCGGGTGTGTGTGAAGTTATTCTGAATGACCCTATGTGCACCTTCAATATTATATACCCTTTTAGGGATAGATTTCAAATAGCTCTGATATAGCAGAAACCACTAAATTATGAAATTGCTAAATTGGGAATTGTACTTCAACCCAGAACAAAAAATGTGCTTTGACGGACACTAAATATCTTGCCCAGCAACAACAGTACAGCGGTGGGTAACGAGAGATTTAGAGGGAATTAAATTTGAGGCCTAGTATTTAGGCGCTGGGTCACCGGTATGGATTTAGTGACAGAATTAGACTTGGAAATACACAGTAGCGGGTGTGTGTGAAGTTATTCTGAATGACCCTATGTGCACCTTCAATATTATATACCCTTTTTGGGATAGATTTCAAATAGCTCTGATATAGCAGGAACCACTAAATTATGAAATTGCTAAATTGGGAATTGTACTTCAACCCAGAACAAAAAATGTGCTTTGACGGGCACTAAATAACTTTCCCAGCTACAACAGGACAACGGTAACGAGAGATTTAGAGGGATTTAAATTTGAGGCCTAGTATTTAGGCGCTGGGTGACAGGTATGGGTTTAGTGACAGAATTAGACTTGGAAATACACAGTAGCGGGTGTGTGTGAAGTTATTCTGAATGACCCTATGTGCACCTTCAATATTATATACCCTTTTAGGGATAGATTTCAAATAGCTCTGATATAGCAGAAACCACTAAATTATGAAATTGCTAAATTGGGAATTGTACTTCAACCCAGAACAAAAAATGTGCTTTGACGGACACTAAATATCTTGCCCAGCAACAACAGTACAGCGGTGGGTAACGAGAGATTTAGAGGGAATTAAATTTGAGGCCTAGTATTTAGGCGCTGGGTCACCGGTATGGATTTAGTGACAGAATTAGACTTGGAAATACACAGTAGCGGGTGTGTGTGAAGTTATTCTGAATGACCCTATGTGCACCTTCAATATTATATACCCTTTTTGGGATAGATTTCAAATAGCTCTGATATAGCAGGAACCACTAAATTATGAAATTGCTAAATTGGGAATTGTACTTCAACCCAGAACAAAAAATGTGCTTTGACGGGCACTAAATAACTTTCCCAGCTACAACAGGACAACGGTAACGAGAGATTTAGAGGGATTTAAATTTGAGGCCTAGTATTTAGGCGCTGGGTGACAGGTATGGGTTTAGTGACAGAATTAGACTTGGAAATACACAGTAGCGGGTGTGTGTGAAGTTATTCTGAATGACCCTATGTGCACCTTCAATATTATATACCCTTTTTGGGATAGATTTCAAATAGCTCTGATATAGCAGAAACCACTAAATTATGAAATTGCTAAATTGGGAATTGTACTTCAACCCAGAACAAAAAATGTGCTTTGACGGACACTAAATATCTTGCCCAGCAACAACAGTACAGCGGTGGGTAACGAGAGATTTAGAGGGAATTAAATTTGAGGCCTAGTATTTAGGCGCTGGGTCACCGGTATGGATTTAGTGACAGAATTAGACTTGGAAATACACAGTAGCGGGTGTGTGTGAAGTTACTCTGAATGACCCTATGTGCACCTTCAATATTATATACCCTTTTTGGGATAGATTTCAAAGAGCTCTGATATAGCAGGAACCACTAAATTATGAAATTGCTAAATTGGGAATTGTATTTCAACCCAGAACAAGAAATGTGCTTGAACGGACACTAAATAACTCGCCCAGCTACAGCACTAGGGACAGATTTAGCTGGATATAAATTTGAGGCCTAGTATTTAGGCGCTGGGTGACAGGTATGGGTTTAGTGACAGAATTAGACTTGGAAATACACAGTAGCGGGTGTGTGTGAAGTTATTCTGAATGACCCTATGTGCACCTTCAATATTATATACCCTTTTAGGGATAGATTTCAAATAGCTCTGATATAGCAGAAACCACTAAATTATGAAATTGCTAAATTGGGAATTGTACTTCAACCCAGAACAAAAAATGTGCTTTGACGGACACTAAATATCTTGCCCAGCAACAACAGTACAGCGGTGGGTAACGAGAGATTTAGAGGGAATTAAATTTGAGGCCTAGTATTTAGGCGCTGGGTCACCGGTATGGATTTAGTGACAGAATTAGACTTGGAAATACACAGTAGCGGGTGTGTGTGAAGTTATTCTGAATGACCCTATGTGCACCTTCAATATTATATACCCTTTTTGGGATAGATTTCAAATAGCTCTGATATAGCAGGAACCACTAAATTATGAAATTGCTAAATTGGGAATTGTACTTCAACCCAGAACAAAAAATGTGCTTTGACGGGCACTAAATAACTTTCCCAGCTACAACAGGACAACGGTAACGAGAGATTTAGAGGGATTTAAATTTGAGGCCTAGTATTTAGGCGCTGGGTGACAGGTATGGGTTTAGTGACAGAATTAGACTTGGAAATACACAGTAGCGGGTGTGTGTGAAGTTATTCTGAATGACCCTATGTGCACCTTCAATATTATATACCCTTTTTGGGATAGATTTCAAATAGCTCTGATATAGCAGAAACCACTAAATTATGAAATTGCTAAATTGGGAATTGTACTTCAACCCAGAACAAAAAATGTGCTTTGACGGACACTAAATATCTTGCCCAGCAACAACAGTACAGCGGTGGGTAACGAGAGATTTAGAGGGAATTAAATTTGAGGCCTAGTATTTAGGCGCTGGGTCACCGGTATGGATTTAGTGACAGAATTAGACTTGGAAATACACAGTAGCGGGTGTGTGTGAAGTTACTCTGAATGACCCTATGTGCACCTTCAATATTATATACCCTTTTTGGGATAGATTTCAAAGAGCTCTGATATAGCAGGAACCACTAAATTATGAAATTGCTAAATTGGGAATTGTATTTCAACCCAGAACAAGAAATGTGCTTGAACGGACACTAAATAACTCGCCCAGCTACAGCACTAGGGACAGATTTAGCTGGATATAAATTTGAGGCCTAGTATTTAGGCGCTGGGTGACCGGTATGGATTTAGTGACAGAATTAGACTGGGATATGGCCAAAAAATGAACAGACTATTGCTGGTTAAATGCACTTGGTGTGACAGCTTCACCCTGATGTAGGCTTTAGCCAAAAAACAACCACACCATTGAGGGTTAAATGCACTTGGTCGCAGCTTGTGCTGGCGCACCACAAGACACAAAATGGCCGCCGATCACCCCAGAAAAATGAGACTGACAAACGGTCTGTGCAGCCTAAAAACAGTGAGCAATTGAGGATCAGCAGCTCAATGATCCACAGCTGCAGATCGATCAGTTAATCAAGTCCTTTGGAGGAGTTAATCTGCCTAATCTCGCCCTACTGTCGCAGCCGCAACCTCTCCCTACGCTAATCAGAGCAGAGTGACGGGCGGCGCTATGT